>NW_008824053.1:9403341-9440887 GCF_000699105.1 Pygoscelis adeliae | reverse complement strand
CCCAAGGTTACAGCCACATTACTTGTCCTGCTCGTAGTCCCTTCCAAACGAGCAGTTCAAAAACTGAGACTTATTCTGTGCATTTTACAAAGTAATCTGGGATACAGCCAGGGTCATATCACACCTGCTATATCAGGTGCAACGACAGAGATGAATAAGACCATTAGTATTATTTATTACAGTTAGTGCTTACTAACTCTAGTCAAAGATAAGGTCCCCACTGTATTAGAGGCTGTATAAATATATGCAAATTTATATAAAGGTGATCTCTGACTCAAATATTAGAAGGCAAGTAACAAATTTAAAAGCTGCATAACCAAGATTAACACCTTGTCCCACTGCCCACCTCCCTACAGAGTCACTTTCTTGTTATGTTTCTGATGATCCTTTGTGACATGTAAGGTGATTCTTCACATACAAGTGAAGTCAGCAACATCTATATGTACTGGAAGTAAAATTCTCAGTTTTAAATAAATGTGTTCAGATTTCAGAAATAACAAAGTTGCAATACGATAGGTTCTGATACTACCTCCTAGCTCCAGGTTAACTTTTTGCGTGAACTTTCAAGCATTTCTTCGCTTTTTTTAGTACGCGTGCTTAACCATCTGATAAACTTTCAGAAAAAAACCCATCTAAATACAGAATAGTCAAGACCTGTAATATTCTCTGGTTCCAGCATCTACATTTTATTCATACTACAACTCAGCAAAGATGGAATTGTTGCCCTTGCTTTAGTGCCATAGCAATTTTCAGCTGTATTATATTTAGTATATTGCACTTAGGATGTCACATTTGAGATTAATCTTATTAGAAAAATAAATGACAAACATCAGCAAACAACAGAATTATGTCTCAATATATCATACACTGCAGGTATGGTTACATCACATAAAATGATTAGCTATTGTTTTGTTTTATATGAAGTTGATAATAAAAAAACCCTTACCTTGGCATACTTTAAGGTGAATGTTATTTTCTCAAGCTCATAGAGTGTAGGTGGATTTGAGCTAATTGCAACAGCTATAACTGATGAGCTTACTGTCTGTCTCTGCTCTGAAGTATCTTTCGAGGAGCGGTTTTTAGGCGATGAAAGCAAAGAACCAATATTGCTATACCGCAGAAAGACAACTGCAACGGTGCCTATCAATCAAACAGACCATGTTTAGTAGTTTGTGGTTTTTTTATAGAAGAACAAAATTGAAGACATTAAGGAAACAATAAACAATAGACATTATTACTGCTATTGTATAAAATATGCAAAACAGATGGAATCTTTGTGGAATACTTATAAAAATGTTTTAGAGACAATGAAATATAGCTTTATTTAAAACAATGTAACTGCCATTAGAAATAAAAATGTGTGTTCGCATTGGAAATTCTAATTAGATATATGCATATGTATTTTTTCTAGAGTAATATATGCTTGATGCTGTTCTGCAGTTGGCTGCATGTGCGGTGTTAGGTCTCATAAACTAAAATGGCTCAGACCTAAGGTAAATATTGGGCCCCTCTGAAGTATCTGGCTTGCTTTGACTTCCATTATAGTTGAGCCAGGGTGGAAGACACATAGGGAAAAACAAAGCAAAAGGTATTTTAGGATGCAGTGCTGATCTGAAAAAATGTGATTTTTCTCCCTGGTACCAAGATAAACCAAATTTTTAGGTACTGATAGGTGGTGAGATTCAGATTAGCTGGAAGATTAAGATTTAAAAAAATCTTTTCTATGTTAGGTTGTTTAATTCCAGAGCTGTTTAAACACATTTATTTATTTTTAGTAATGACAGTAGTTGTAAGCCATTTCTGTAGCACTCTCAGGTCCAAGCCAAGATCTGGGCCCTGCTGGTTTTGGTACTGAAGACTACATGTTCTTGCCCCAGTGAGCTACTCTCTAAATAGAAAAGATGCACCAATTTTTGGAGAAGTAACACAGAGAGTTGAAGGGGCCAGTCCAAAGTCACATGGTGGCTGAGAAAGGATAAAGCTCAGGTCTTTGGTACCAATATCCAGTGTTAAAAGTCACTGGATACTCACTGTGTCTCTGGAAACGTTAGAAATATCAGTCTTGAGACAATAAAGGGGTAAGAGAGATGGTGATAAAAATACCTTGACTCCTCTGTAGTTAGCAGGGCTGAAGCTCAGTCTTGGTAAACTGCACATTTGGTTATTTACTAGTGGGTATAAGTCTATCCAAGGTGTTTATTAACCCACCTACTCTCTAACCTTTGCTTCTTACCATTAGGATGAGATTCCTCTCTCTTCTTTGGAGAGATCTTTATGTAATCTCCCCCCGTGTATACGTGAGGGTGAATGTGTTTCATGTGGTGTGAATCAAAAGCAAAAACCTTGAGTGCTGCAAAAGAAGAAAAATACTGTACAAATCACAGTTCCATTATGGTCTACCATAATTTACAGTTGGGTTAATAAATGTGCTATTGGATTGCATAATTACCGTGAATTTTAAGAATATATCATTGTGCCAAATCTTTCAAGAAAAATGCTATTAATATAACATGTTTGCTTAAACCTCTATGTTTTGTTATTTTCATGCATACAGTTTGCTCTCATACTTTTTACCCTTTCCATGAAAAATATAGTCTTTTATTTACCTTGCATTAAATTAGGCACTGGAAAGAATAATGTAGGTTACTTTAGGAAGAGCTATTGCTTTATTAAAAATGCATTTCTGAAAGGGACCACAAATCACAATTGTAAAAAGCAAAGCATAAAATTCTCTACTGAATAGTAACATTTGATAAGAGCCAATTTTTGAAAAGTATATATTTTATAGTTATCTATCCATGCTACCAAATGCACATTGCACCATGAAATAATGATGTGTCTTGTCAAAAAGCAAACAAACAAGCATCACCCCTCAGGACAAAAACTACATTAGAGGACATTGAGCTCTTTACTTGGTTCATTATAGTGCTGAGTTTCAATCACCCAGGATGGGAACAAAAAAAAGTCAATCAGGCCTTTTTTTAAAAATAAAACAAAACAACAAATCTAAAACTTGACTGATGGAGGAATATCACTAAGCTAGACCATCTGCATTGCTTATAGCACAGCACACAAAAATAATATGAGCTATTCAATAGACCAGCTGTCAGAAAATGTTTGTCAGGATGTAAGAAATAGTTTTCTGTGGCTGGAGTTTTGAAAAGCTTGTAGTTCAAGAGTTTGCACCATAAAAAGTAGTGGAGGGAGAGGGGGAATGTTGTAGGACTTGTCCCAAAATAGATGTGTGGGGCACATATGAGCCCTGTGGAAAATATATTCATGCTGAAAAACAATAACAAAAAATTTTAGTTTGGGGCCAATTTGGAAAGGAGCTCATACAGTTTCCCATTTTAAACCAAAAGCAAGCCAAAAAATCATCGACCTTTCAACATGGAAATTCCTCCCCATTCTCCTTATCCGATTTTTTTTGTTGCCGGGGTCTGACTGATGTCTACACTGCCACCGAAGGCTGCACCCAAATCTTCTCTTCTCGACCTTCATGGGCTCAGCTCTGTGGCCAAGAGACCTCCTGCTTTCAGCCAGGGTGGTGGGGGAACAGGGGCTTTACAGCCAGCTCCTGGCACCGCTCTGGATCTGCTGCAGAACCAGAGGTGCTCTGCACTAACATAAATCTGCTTCTACAGAGTTTATGTCATGGAACAAATCCCTCCCTACTTTTTCATCACTCTCGCTAATTTAGTTTCAGAAAGATGAGGGAAGAACAGGTGGTTTGACCTGCCTCGAGACCAAAGGAGGAATCTTTCTCAAGTCATCTTATAAAATGGCAAACCAGTAAGAGGCACTGAAGGACTGTACTGAATCTAAAATAAGAAATCAGGTCACATACAGTTTGGGTACATTCAGAAAAACAAAAATGAAAGAGTGGCCCTTGCCAAAGGAATCAGCAGTGCTTTGTTAGGATTTTCAAAAGCGGCTGGTATTAGCCTTACTCTGCTCCCATTGAAGGAATGGTAAAACTATTATTACCACAGGAAAATCAGTAGGAATTGATGTGAAGACACCAGCACACAGGAAGAAGGTAGGAGAGCAAAATGGTGCAAGTGAGACTAACCAATTTCTCTCCTCTGAAATTCGTCTTAAAATGAGAAATTTCTCTGAAAAAAAAGCCACGCAAGATTTGACTCACTAGGTACAATCCTTATTCCAAGTTCATTTATAATACCTTCACTGAACCAAAAAGAGTAACAAAACAGTATAGAGCAAATCCAAATTTCATTCCACTGGTGTTTTTTGTGCATATAAGGTGCATAGGATAATTTTGTGCGTATAAGATGAATCCAGATTCACTGTGATGGTGTGACTATAATGAGAGATTGAAAGAGAATCTGAAAGGACAACTTCCCACAGCCTCTCAAGTTTTTTCTAGGCTCAAATGTTCAATCTTTGAAAATTATGATACCTACACTGAAAGTCAGGTGTTAGTTATGAAACTCATACAAATTAACACCTGGGTGTTTCACATAACACCATTTCTAATCTTCATAATTGTGCTGAAAAACTCCTCAGTGTAATCCACATCTGAAGTATACCTTAGATTAATTGTCTTTATTTTACCTATGTCACTTGCATTAGCATCTAGCTGTGTTGTCTTTTTGAAGTTCTGCGACATGAGAAGCGTCGCTTGTTCTGCAGTATGCAGCAGCTTAGTCAGGCTCCGTCTTTGGTTATCTACAGGAAGAGCTTCCCAGACTGTAATTTTGTCTTTTTGTAAAAAATTGTTCACGGTGTTAACCAAAACCTATAAATAAAAGAATATTTTTAAGTGGAGGAGTCATATGCTATTTGTAAAATAAGAAAGAACCCCACATCTTTAAGGCTTGATCTACTCACATTAATGGTTGTATTACGAAGTGCTTCACTGTCAGAAACAGAGTAATACATGGTATTCAGCGATGAATAAGATAGTGCTTCAACATATGAAATCACATCTATAGGTAAAAGCGGTCCCAACGTATTTTTATTAATTTCTTGCAGCATCATCAGGGGTGTTTTTAAATGACTAATCTGAAAAATACAAGAACTTGCATCTTAATGAAACAAGTAAAGACACATTTCTGCAAATGTCTGATTTCTGTGAATTAACACACTGGCTTTTAAGATGCTTGTGCATAAAAAGAGGCACTATTTAAATCAACAGGTTGACCTATAAAGTAATGGTGTTACACATGTCTGGTATAACCCTAACAAGCAACTATGATTAAAAAAAGAGTCATGTGCAATCCTTAATTTTTTTTTTTTTACTACTGCAGCTCAGTTTTATTTATCCTAATGCTCCAAAATGAACTAGTAAATGTTCTGCAAAAATATTTAAATAGCAGTGAAATGGTTACTCTGTTGACTCTTTTCTGTTAAATTTTAGCTGAAGAGGTGGGAGCAGATGGGCAGTATTTGTATATTTTGTGGTTGGTTTTTTTCAAATGCAGGTTATAAAGCGCGTACTTTAGTGAAACTGTACTGCCTATTTCACCTTCACTACTTCAATTTATGAACTGCTAAATGTACTTACATAAAACAATTAGTTTAAAAAGTAGTAGGCTAGAGAGAGTGAGATGATTAAGATTGCAAGTTTCAGTATCCTGGCTGAATAAGAAAAGAATTTCTACTTCACAATTCTGAAATCTAATGAGATTTTATCCAACAAAAAGCCCCCCAACACCAGGTTTTGGAAGATCCGTAGTCTCTGCTGCTGAACAGCTTTTATGGGGCTTGCCTCATTTTTGACTGAAGCTGAATAGAACTACAACACAGGCTAAAAACTAAGCTAAAATCTGACACGCTGTTATTTACATAAAATTGAGGTATCTTGACTTATTACTTTAAGTTTCGTTTGACTACGTATTTAAAAAAAAACTCGCTCTAAGATCCTGCTGTGACGTATACCACGTCTTTGCACATAAATGTGGTAAGCACGTATTATATTTAATATAATGTATTACATTGCAGGTTAACATAGAAAGCATGTTAATACAATGTGTATCTTACACTAGGTTAATAAAAGTCTTTAAATTAATCTTTCTGAATCTCGTAACTTCGACAAACTGCTTAATATAAAATGCAAACATATACAATTGGTTTTAATTTATTTATGCTTATGTTTCATTTATCCTTTTAAATTAAACAATACTATAGCTGTAGACTAATGAATAGTGAATTCATTAATTTTTTTTTTTAATTTGCTTCAGGAATCTCTGCTTCTGGTGGAAAAAAAAATCTTGAGTCCAGAGTCTTTGAGTCTATAAATTCTGTACCACTTTACATACTATGCTTTGAGGAGTAAATGTACTAGCACACCAGGATGTTATTGCTCCATTTTCTATTTTGTCCCTTGTTGACATTACTTTTGTAAGCTCTCTTGCTGCCTTTCACTCTGAACAAGCAAATAATTGCACATCAGTAAATGCAGCAGTGTGTAACTTCAGAAATTACAGAAACAGTTGAGTGATTACCACACTTCTGAATTTTTCATGCATCATGACTCACTTTGCTGGAAACGGAACACACAGATTCCCAGCAAGTTATTATCATGATTTGAACATACAACCCAGTTCAAATAATTTGAAATTATTAAAAAGATTTCTGTAAACACGCTTAAGTTCAATTGTATGCTTCAAGCATTTGCTAAAAGCTCCTTAAGAACTATTATAATTGAAATAACAGTTTCAAACAGAAGCAATTAAAAGATTTGGAAATTAATCTATAAACCAATGCTACTTACTCCAGCTAAAGTTCTATTAATATGTTCAGTTATACAGTCTTTGTATAACTCACACTTGGCCTTTGGATTTTCTGTAGAAATTAAAAAGAAACTAATTATAAATTGCAGTTTAATCAATATTCAATATACACTCATTGTCAGAGCTCCTGTCTAAGTTATTCCCCAAACCACCAGCATTCTGAATTTATGCACATAAGACGCAGCACTCCATTCAAAAACGTCAGCTACTAAGACTTTATCTTGGCCAAAGTTACAGGATTGGACTCTGAGTTTTTGTTTTACTCTGGTAGAGTTTGGCGCCTTTCCTTGGGACTTCCACAGATGAAGTTAAGAGGCAGCTCAAATTTACAGAGAGGAGTTCAGATCTGACAACTATGAGGAGGTAACCATTATTTCAAATGGATTTGATCACATTGTTTAGCAAAGGTGCATTTACAAAATGATTCTATTCTCAGGAAATGTAGATGCCACTGCCTTGCCTCTTTTTCATGTCTCGCTGATTAATCTAACTGAAGATAAAGAGGCACTGGTGGGTTTCTCAGAAGATATAGCTCTATAATAACACATAAACCTTTATAATATCATGTACCTTGGCAGGAAGTGCCATCATTTGGCTTAAACTGCAATTTTCCTGTGGATGGTTGAAAACCTTCCTTACAGGAGCAGTTAAACCCTCCATCCACGTTTTCACATTTTGCATGATCTCCACAGGCAACAGTTCCTTCATTGCTGCACTCATCTACATCTGCAAATATCGTGAGAAATTGAATTTTTTATTAAGTATTTACAGACTAATGCCTTGCTGCTTTGTTGATAATAGCCCTGCACACTGCAAGCAGTTTCATAATAAAATTTCATGGAATAAAAAAAAGCAAAAACCGAAAAGGCAAACTTAATGGCAAAACACCTGCCAATTATAATACTTAGGGATTAGAAGGATAAATCATAATTGATCATATTTTTATACCACCACTTTTATTACTATATAATACTGCATTGATCATGTTTTAAAACCATGAGTGCAAATATTAATTCTATCATAACAAAATGCTCGGCATGATGCAAATCATCTAAAATCCATTTTCCAGAGATTAGGCTAAATAGATTTTCTCAGCCTTATGATTCAGTTAGAAAAGAGAAAGAAAACTGCAGTCTTTTCTTTTAAGTCACGGCTTTAAAAAGATGCTACAAAAGATCACTCTATCCATCTCGTTAATCTAAAATTTAAGCTCTGTGCCCTTTAAAGTGCTTGGCAAGTCTTTTTTTTAATCCACATTTAAATTACATTTGCCTAAAATGGCTTTTGTGCTTCTAAATAATTTGCCATTAGGTAGACAGGTTCAGTAACTGGGTGGGGCACAGTCCAAGAGTAAAACCGATGAATTCCGGTAAGGGAATCAATGAATTGATCAGTTTAGGAGAGCTGGGTACTAACTCTCTGGCTGGCGTAGGGATTCTTTTGCATTATTTGGTTGGCTGAGGATAAAGATCAAATAACTCAACGGAGAAAGTAAACTGGGAACAATACCAAATAATTCTGAAGAATGAAGTAATGGACTGTGAAATGCTGTGCTGGAAAGGAGAAAAGAGTGAACAGCTTTGGGACAGGTATATCTGACGAAAAGACTTGAAAAATGAAGAAGTGACACATGAGCAGATTTAAAGGAACAGCCTGAGAGGAGAAGGTGCTGAGAACTGAACTGAAGGACAGTAAAGGTAGAGAGGGGAATGGATGAACCAGAGAGGAAGACAACCTAAGTTAAGGACTGGCATGACACTGAATTTGGGAAAGAAATTAGAGAAAAAGGAGAACTGATTAACCGATCAGCGGAGGAGAATAGCTACCTGAACTGATAGGAGGCCTTTGTGCAGCCAGATGGGTGTTAAGAACAGACAGACAGAAAGCAGATGTGGGGGGCTGGAAATGTGCTATTAGCATATAAGAACTATTTTTGCACTCTTATTTTGATACAAGATTGTTGGTGGTTTTCAAAAAGGAGTAGAACAAGAATGAGCAATAATGTATGTGAAATAAGGTTGCTAGAGAAACGGAAATTGTGGAAGAATGGAAAAAATGTACTGCATCTCTGTGAATATATCTAGGGAAAGCAGAAGGATGTCTGAAGGATACCTGGGGGCCATCTGCCTATTTGCAGAGCGTTTTTGGTAACTTTGTAGAACATTCTTCACTAATGACAAGAGAGCCTCTATAAATAATCAGATTTTTTTTTTTTTTTTTAGATGGGGTAACTGTAAAATGCATTTAAACTTTTAATGGAGTTTCCCAACAGTTTGCATCCACACAATTTTTGCTGTTTTGTGCTTAATTCTCAGCTCCCTTTCTTCTGCTCGTAATCCTAGAGGTCTTCCTGGGGTTCAAGGAGATGGTTGAGGTCCCACCTCATTTTCACTTCCCTATTTTCCTCACTGATCAGTGGCTCTGCTTTGCACCTGAAATGAGGTTCAGAAGCTCCCATTGAAAAGCCATTCAGACTCCCACATGGCACAGGCGGGAAGGAAAGGTGGGGCTGGAAGCGCATTTGCCCTCTCCAGCGCAACCACCTCTGCTCATCAGGGAGAGCCGCCAAAGAGGCTGTGTGTTTGAATGGGTTGGTGCAAGCACTGAAGTTTAATGTATGAGGTTAAATTGTAATTATCTGCATTAGGGCAATAGTTTGTTTCCATACTTAATGCCCCAAACTGCAAATGTTTCTCTTTAATGAGCTGAGTTTTGCATTATCTGTCTTTGTATCGTTTGGATTGTCATATAGTCATGGAGCTAACCAGGTTGTACACCAATGAATCTGGCAAAAGTGAAGAAAAGAGGGGAAAAAAGCGTGATATAGTGCTACACACAGGCTCCCTCATAATTAAATGCTGTCATTTAAAGACATAAGGCTAAAGTTCTTACTCTTGGCATTTAAATAACCTCTCACATCAGTAAATTATAAAGCTCTTTTTGAAACAAGTGGGTGCCTGTCAGTGCCCTGTTGTGTGACTCTGTGTAAGACAGTCAAACTTTGAATGAATTGAAGTGGCAAGGGTGAAAACCATGACGATACCAGTTTGTATAACAAGAACACACATCAGCCTTATACCAAAGACTTTTTTGGCCTTGTCAGCTACAAGGAGAAGGACATGTACATCTTAACAAGATATTCAGCATGTAATGCAGTGCTAAAACACCAAAAAATGACAACAAGCTTTGCTAAAACTTACAATGACTTATAAATAAATAAATAAATATTTGAATACTTTCCAGACTACCATTGCTAAGTATTAGGTTTCCATGTGATTTACTGATGCAAATATTTCAAAATTATTCCGATATTTTGCTTTTTGTGAGCCTTTAGTTTGGTAAATCATTTATTTGTCATTATTGGGCAGTCATACAAATTACCCTTCCTTTTGTAATTATGTCAGATATTAAGTGTAATGGAGATTTTAATGAGAAGTCAGGATTATCCAAAACAACAGCAGAAACTTAAGCACCAAGGCACATCTCTGGCAGCAGGATGGCTATTTAAAGTCTGATAGAGACACTCTGTCGAGTATATGCAAATAGACTTTCTGCAGTTGAGTTGTCCATATGGAATGAGTCCATATCACGCCTATCTAATTTACTGTTTCCTGGAGAAAAAAAATCTCCCGGATGACAAAATTAAAAGGCAATATGCCTGATCTTGCAAGGTACTAATCAGCTTTGTATCCCTTTTAAATCAATGAGATTGTCAGGGGCAGCCAACAATTTGTGACAGTTGCAAGTATGCTGCTTTTAAGTTCCTGCTTTGAAATACTGTGTGCAGTAGTTGTAGGTTTTTGTTTCTTTATATTTTGTAGTTATGCCTTTTTAACCGAATATGCAATTGTTGGACACACACGGACAACAGCTTGTCAGTGCTTTCAGCAATCCAATTTTACTGGAGCTTTGGGGCGAGGATCTCAAACCGTCCTCCTTGATCTACTATGGAAGCGGGACGGGGCTGCCAAGGCTTGCGTGAGCAGTCTTCACAGACAACATTCCTGAGCAAAGGTTGAAGAACAGCAGCTTTTTAAACAGAAGAGCATTTGCCATAGCTCTGCAAAAAGCCCTGGCCTTTTAGCAAATATTCAAAACAAATCCTGGAGCTGAACTTTGAAGCTTTTATGATAGCTCAGATCAGAAAAATAATATCACCAACACCACTTAGGCCAGTGTGAAAATAGATTTATAACCTTTTATTTTATTTCTGTGCTTTGTCACTCCTCATTTTCTGCAGCAGGCAAGGAAATTCCAATTAAATTAAAAGTACTGAGAACAGTTATTATGTTCAGTCTTGCCAATTACTGGATTGTACCTACATCGCTTTGATTCTTCACCAGTCAGTCAAGACAGCTTGATGTCTACATTATACCTTCTGCTTATTAGTAGCTTGCAAGTGATTGAAAAGTCCAATTGCAAAGGACTAGATGTTCCCTCCCCATGTCTCCATACTGTGGAAGGCAGCAGCACACACAAAGTAGAAATGAAAAAGCCTACGAATGGCACAGGTAAAAGAAAAGTTAGCAATGTGGCATAATGCCATGTCCCATCCACTGTACAACTCCCCTGTCACAGAAAAGGATGCGATGGAGAATGGTGCCTTCCCAGTGCTCTCAGAAATACCTGAAGAAAACTAATAGCATGTTCCTGGAAAAGGCAGAGTGGCACAGATGTCACTTTCATTTTACAGATGGCCATTTTCACAGTTTTACTCTGTTGACCGGAGTGAAAAAAGTAGGTTTATATTTCACCTTTTTATCTGCAGATGAACATTCAATAAGATGTGAAGTCTAAGGAAAAGCATGGCTTTTACACAGTAAATAGATTTTAATAGCTCTCGTTCAGGACAGCACAAAAGTATAATCTTCAGAAATATCACATCTCTGCATTCCTCTCTTCTCCATTTCCTTTCTGCTTCTCTTTTTCTCTCTCTCCCTTCCTACCCTGCAGTTCCTCCTCTATCCGCATGTTTCATTGTCTGCCTGGTAACATGGACGAAATACTACTGACCCTCAACTCAAACCTCAACATTCTGGTTGGATTAAGGGTGAACTGATATTTCCCAAAGCCGTTGTTCCAAGTTTTCTTTTTATCCACTACCTTGAGAGTTATAATCACTTTATAATTGGAAGTTTAGTATAATATCCAAAGAGGGGAGGAACACACATGCGTATGCACATGGACTTTGAAATGGACGCACACACACACAGTGACGTACCACACTTGCACCACTGGGAACTCCAGATAGGTTGGATGGCATAAACAAACAGGTTGCATAATGGCATACTCTCCAAAATTCAACCTCTGTATTTTTAAAGTTACTGCCATATACATTATACACATATATTAAAAAGAAAACTTGACTTTGCAGAATCTCAAAATATTTTGGGGCCCTATAAACTTGGGTAGGAGGGATACTTGGTAGCTCTGTCCTCCAATTTGTACTGGATAACTTGCACTGTATTTACAATGACAGCTTCAGTGTTTGCTTCAGCTGTGTATAGTACACTCTGAATACACTGCTGTCAGCTGCTTGTGTGCGAGTCATATCTACTACCTGTAGCAGCAGATCCATTGGGTACAAGATATCTTATTATGGTTTCCCTGACAGATAAAATAGAAAATTAATTGTGGATCAAAAGGTTGTCTTTAGGACTCACTGCTTGGTAAAGTAATTGGTACACTTGTTTAATGAGAAAAGGTGCCCACAGGTAATTCTTTATTTCAGTGTGAGTTTTGGAAGCTCTCAGCTCCTCCCATATGGATTTGCAAAAAGAAGAAAAGTGGTAAACTAACCCCCAGTAGAGGATAAAAAAAGATCAGTCCACCCAGTAAAGAAAAGAGGGCAAAGAAAAAAAGAAATTAACAAGCTAATGGTAAAAAGCTAAAGTGACACAAGAACAGTCAGAGAAGTAACTTTGAAGACAAAACTTCTGAAGCTGAGGAAATGTCATAACTTAAAAATCAAAGCCTGGACCAGAAACTGCGAGAATATTTACAGCTCAATGTGCTAACAGTCTCAGTCCCAGCTAATTTAAGAACGATTCATAGCGGCTGGATAAAGCAGAGTTTTTTAAATGAATGTGAGCAATGGGCAAGAAATGTTGATTAGATCACTTTCTGGCTTAATATGCAGCCATTCTGCTGATATTAAAAGCAGTAAGAAGAGAGGTTGTCAGCACTCACAAGCTCACAGGAGACATACCTAGAATGAGACACAGTCAGCATAAAGGTACAAAGGGCAATAGATTTATTTCTCATTTTCCCATTCCCTAAGGACTGTTGCAACATACAGAGAAAATTATCAGGAGTTTGAAAAAAGAGAAATAGTTACAGTTCTTCCATTCAAAGGAAATCCTAAAGGATTGCATAGTTCTTCAGAAATAACATTTTTCCAGAGAACTTTTCCTCCCCTGTAATCTTGAACATGTTCCATCCAACTGCTACAGAAACAGAGGCTGATGGATGGCACAGGAGGCAGGATAACTACTGATCTTGCTCATTGCTTTTGATCAGACTTGAAAAATTACCAAAAATATCCCAACCAAAGCCCCCAAACAAAAGTTATTTGGAGCACAGTAGGTCAAATGTATAGGGAATTTTGTTGGTCCTGAGCAACCTGAATGCAGAATACTTCGTCACTCTGCTTTGTTTTAAGAATATGACAACCTTGCTCAGAGATCAGTGAAACAGGGGCATAATTAGGTGGATTGGGGATTTCTGTGTTACCTTAACTATATAGTCATCATCTAAAACTGTGACATGTGGATTAAAAATATCGTGAGCAGAGTCAAGATTGAAGTGTTACTGAAAGCAATGGCAGCTGCTGTGTTATCAGTGAGAAGTGTGGGCCTGAGCTGGAATATTAAGTCTGTACCAGTCCAAATTGTGGGAATTTTATATCTAGACACCAAACTTAACAAGTCCGAAAGCATTTTGTTAGATTTCTATAATTAACAGAAGCAATAAGAGAAGAGTGACAACGTAAAGCTAGCTGGCAGACATTAATAACTTACCCACGCAGGAGGTTCCATCATTAGGTACAAAAGTTTGTTGACCGTTGCTGGATTTGAAACCAGGTGCACACATGCAGAAATAACTTCCCACCGTGTTTGTGCAATTGGCATGCTCTCCACAAGGCTGAGTAGCATTTTCACATTCATTATCATCTGTCAAGACATAAATTATGGAGACATATATTTGCATTTGCCAGTTGAAGAAAACAGTAAAGCTTGATTTGGCCTCCAGTATTTTATTTAGGTAAGTTTTGAATGCTGAGCTGGCACTCTTGGTGTTTGTCTATATAGTTTTCCCATTGCCAAGGATGTAATCAGGTGTTCAGCAGCACTCTTCTGCCCTCGTCCTGCGTGAGTCAACAAATGAGAAAACCAGTGGGATACTGAAATGAATGGTTTAATTGGATATTCACTTGGAATAAAGGATTGAGACAAGTACATGTTCTGCCATGGTTGTATTTGATAACATTTTTTGCTATCCAAAAATCTACAGGTAGAGAGTCACCCTGAGGATGCATCTGGGAATTTTAGAATTATAGAAAACAGAGCTCAAAAGGATATCAGGAAATCACCCATTCCTTCAAAGCAGGATCAATATAGCTAAACTGATGGGTTTTTTTCTGGCTTGTTTTTGAAGACCTTCTGTGGTATTTCTCAGCAGTCCCAGACAACAAACTTACAAAGACTGTCCTACTGACTGACCTGAGCCTTCAAGTGTATTGTTGTTTCTTAGTTATCCCAAAGATCTTATCAAACAGATGAGCAAGATTCATGACTTGATCTTTACCTCTTAGCAATTGCTGTGCAAGTCATCAATTTTGTACCTGCAAAATTACATGATCTATTTTACAGGGCTAATCCCGTGTCCCCAGTGATACATGAAAAAGGAACTGTATACACAAGTTTTAAGACTACTTCCTCTCTGCAGAGCCTCTGCGTGTGCTATCATTGTGAGCACGGGGATCCAGCTAGCTTGATCAAAGGTCAAATGAAATCATAAACTCATGCTTTGAACTGTATAGTTGATCTTCTGCAATGACTCAATAAAACTGTTTCCTCTCCAGAATCTTCCAAGGTCCCTGTTGTCTATTAAATCATTTTCAAACCAAACTTGAGAAAAATTTCAAAAGCTTCCTTATCCAGACACTCTACTTGGGAAACTGAGAGTAACACTCACAATACTGATAATTCCATCTTTCCAAATAGCCCATTTCTCCCAAAGCACCCCAAAAGTCTGAAACAAACAAATCAATGAAACTCTTCCAAAGATGACACTCTGAGTGGAGTTCTCTATTTTCTACATCACGAGAAAGGAAAAGAGTTAAAGGCTTCCTGAAGTCTACTGGGATTTTGATTTTTTTCCTGTTCTCAAGCAAAAGGTACTCATAAGATGATGAATGACAGGAAAGAATTCTAACAGGGAGAGAAATAACAATTTATTGCAGAAGAAGAACGATTAAGGAGCGTGACAGGGAGAAGAAATATGATTTCAGAAAAGACACCCAGGGACGAGTTTCAGAAAGGTGCTTCTGCTTCCTGATGGTCAGTGTTCTCATAAGGTGTTTACAGAGATAGGGTACAGATAAGTAAAATGTCACGTAAGCTAGGGAAGTGGCAAGATTAAAGTACACCAAGAGCTGTAAAGCGTTGCAGGAATATATTTCTGCAATATAACTTAGTCACAACCCCTAGAATAACATTGGAAAAGGACATTTTTCAGATTTGAAGTCTGACGTGATTTTGAATGTTACTCAGTTGACTCAGAAATGCAAATATCAATTCAGAACTGCAGCTTTCCTCAGGGGAATTTGGGTCAACAGTATCAAATGGATTATGCTCATTATAACTAAAATTGAATGTAATTTAATGAGGAATCCAAGTATAAAAGCACTTTGCCAACACATGTCAACAATATTTATTCTACAGCTTTGGTATTCATGAGAATACAGCAGAGAAGGTGGATGATTTGGATCTTATTTAAAGAATGCCAAAGTAAAACCGAATTAGTCTAAGTGCAATTATGATAGGGAGGAAAAAATGTGGTGTTAATCCAAGTTCAAAACGTAGCATGAGAATATGAAGAAACCAGTTTGGCATACAGCGTTGTGAAGAGCAGGCCCCATAACACTTTACAAATCTTGGTAGCAAGGTCCACTTGTTTGAATATCATTTGTGTGTGTCTGTGTGTTTGGTTCTTTTGCAATCCCAGTTTGCTCCTGGACCCTGGCATTTCATGACAAAAAGAAGTGCACTACCCTGTTTTAGCTGCCAAGTAAACTTGTTCTTGGGAAAATATTATAGATCCTAGAAAATAACATGTGTTGACTTTGGAAAGCTCATGGGATAGTAGTCATGGAAGATGAGAAGTAGAAGGACACTGAGCACTGCAGGACTTCATTCAAAGTAGAGGAATAACAGAGCTGATGAGAGAAAAGCTACAGGCTGCATACAAGAACTTTTCTTTTGGATTTGTTTTCTAGGAGCTCAACTATAGTCCTCAAAATCCAGCACTAGTACCTTTTTCAGGTGGTCCAAAAAATTTATAAGTAATATTAAAATGACTCATGCAGTGGTCATTAATAAATTCTTTACAATTATGCTTAGTTAACTCTACTGGATTATTGGTGTTTTTCCTCAATATTTAGGATGTCTGTAAGGGGTTTAATGGTGACTATATTGCCTTAGAAGGCTTATCTATTGAGAGAACCTTTTTGATAATGTGAGAAATCTTTAGAACATTGAAGAAAAATAGCAGTAACTTACATTGCAAACACAAGAATGGATATTTTTAAAGAGTTAAATTCATAAGGAGCTTTCTTTTCGCTATGCCCATGGTCTAATGTAATAGCGAGCAGACCATGCTGGGGGATAATTTACTGGACCACATTGTGCTTCCGTTGAAATTAATGGCATAAAAGTCACTGATGTAAGTAGGCCCAGGGTGGTGCTCGCTATGGAAAACTTCTGGGTTAATGAGAAAGGCAAGCGAGGAAGAAGTTTTCAAGAAAAAGGAGCTTCATATACAGTTTGACTAGATGTGTTTAAATAATCTGCCTAATTTCACACAAAATATTTTACAAAATCAACAACGATGGGAAAAATATCTTCTAGTTCTCTGTATAAACAATTTGAATTTTTTCTTCAGACAGCAGTTCAATGTGAAGCCCAGGGGCTTAAAGTAATTTTCCAAATTTTACATGATTTATGCTATTATTGGATTTGTGATTTAAAGGACATCAGGAAAAAAACAACTGGATTTACAGATGGAAAAATGTTTTAGGTGGTTTTTTTGTTAAAGAAAACTTTCTGTCTATACAGAGAGGATATTTTAAATGACAGCAAGTGTATAATCCACCTGCTTTGTTGCTACCTAATTTAATTATGTCATGTGCATTCATTGCTGGCACAGATACCCACTGAACACTACAGGCAGTATTTCAGGAATGCGTGTCCCTTTAAAGATTTTTTTCTTTTATTCCGGTAACTGATGAAAAATTGGGAGACTTTTAGAAACAAGATTGGCCAAATGACAAGGTTGATTATTGTGGCTAAATGGTAATACTGCATTCAAGTCTGTTTGATACACAAGAAATTTTCTGAATAGCTGAACTGTCTTGAGAAATGGTGGTTTTTTTTGGGGCGTGGGGAACAGGTTGTTGTTTGTTGGTATTGTTTTTTTTTTGTTTTGTTTTTTTTTTTTACATGGCAGTTCTATGCTATTTGGATTGCTCTAAAACCTTATCATTAAAAATCACAGTGTGAGGAAGGTTATAAATAGTTTCCTAGGAAATTTGTGTTAAATAACCCAAAGAAGGGTGAATGCAGGAATGTGTATGTACCTGGACATTGGTAGGATGCTTACATGATACAGGTGTAAATTAAAACTGATTCTCCTTTTCCACCTTTAAAATGCAGCTACTATGTATTTTACTGTAGATGTAATTATGGTTAGAGGGAATCAGCTACTAGCTGTATGTAATAATTTCTCTGCTCGTCTCTTGAAAATGTGTAAGGATCTTCAAAAGCAAGAAAATCTGAAAAGCTGTTACACCCCTTTCAAACTCAATTTGATTTGAGGATGGTAATTCTGTATTAAAACTGCATGTGTTCATTAATATGAGAACACCATTGGTTTAGGATTGAGTAGCCCCACTCAGAAGTTTGGGCATTGAAGGAAGTCTTCCCCTGTCACAGAGGGCTATAAATTGGATCCAGTGCTTGAACAATCACTCTTTTACATCAGGTAACGTTATACAAAAATGTATTATAACAATGCTAAACAAAATTCATACACATATTACTTAACAATGAATAAAGAACATTCAATTCTTTTAGAAATTTTAAAACATGAAATACAAAAAGGAAGAATGATTTGTGGATTTTAAGGCCATGATACAGTTGGAAGTTAGAGGAATCTAATAAGATTTTAGGAAAAAAGGATAGGGAAGATTTCTTCTATCATATTCTATATACTTTCTAAAGTGCAAGTTTTACCCTGTCATATATCCTGCTTTAATACTGGGTGGTTATAAAATTATAATCTACAATATGAAAATGCTGGGGCAACTACAGCTACAAAATGACATAATTTGTTATTAATGTGACAAGCATGAGAAAATGCTTTGAATTATCAGTTTTAGATATAAGATTTTTTGTAATACTGTTTACATGTTTTACATGAAAAATGTCATGAGGGAAAGTCTTACGGCAGCAGATTTATCAAAACAGCTTTGAAGGGATTCCATTGCACGGAGCACATCTTTTTGATGATATGATGACATATAATATGAAGAGTTAGTTTTGGGGTGAAACTTACCATATTGATTCACAAACACACAGAAGTTTTTTTTTCCTTTTTGTAAATTTTGAAGTAAACTGTTTCCCCCTTCACTTCAAGTAACTGACAAACAAGGTTGAAACCATCCAAGTTAAACAGAGTGATTTGTGCCTATTCAGTCCTCACCAGTCCATGCGAAATGAGATTTTCGTAGAAGTGAAACTTTGTATTATAGAATATATTCTGGGCTCTCTGGCATTGAATTAAATTGATATCAGTCAGGCTGATGGTCTTTATTAATTGGTAAGTGACCTTTACTTGGAAAAATAGCAATGTTGAATTTGGAGTTTGGTCACTGGTGATAGCTAGCTGGAGGACTCCTGTGGTGGGATGGCCCATGGCTGAAGGAGATTGCTGCCTGGGAGCCCACCACGTGGAAAGCCTGCCCTGGAGCTTCACAGCCTGTCAGCTCAGCCCTTGACTTCCATGCTTGACTCCCGGCTCTTCTGTAGAAGAAATGGAATTCCCAAAGTCTTGGATCAAAATCTGCCAATTAGATGTACATCTCCCAAGGCTTTCTACTGGGGCCTTGCTACAGGGAGAGCACTCGAGGCTCTTGTTCCTCTGCTGCTTTGGCAGGGGCCACAGTCCTGGCTCCCCACACAAGGTAATCTGTGCTGCGGTGAGGGTGCTTTGTGGGGTCTGACCTGGATACCCAGCCAAACTGGCCAGAGAGGCAACAAGCTTCCTAGGGCAGCAGAAATCTGGCTGTTGCAGGTGAACTCTTTCGACACCTTGACATTCCAGAGAAGGATTTTAATGAATTAAGAACTTCTGACCAGAGCTTGAGTTCGATAACCTGAGTTTTCCCAAAGCCACACCTGAACAAGCATAGGCATGACAGTGTGATTTTCATAAGTTTAATGAAAGCTTGATGTTACTAAGGACCACAAGCAGCTCATACTGAGGCCGTTACTGTATACTACTGTACACTACTCCATTCAGTGCATTCCCCAAATGACATAGAAAGAAGCAATTAAAAGATCAACAATTAATTTTGCCCCAATCCAGGCCTTTTGAAACCAAGGTTGGAGGCCTCTGGGGTGTACCCATCTATCAAGAACAGCAGTAGCAGCACAGGGCTGGGGACCAGTATTGGACACAGTAGTCTGAAAAGTGGACAGTGTTGGGTAGGAAGGAAACGCAACCAGAGCAGCTGGGGAATACATTGATTCATTGCATCCGGCTGTTCTCTTTCAACAGCAGTCTCTGCTGCCAAATCTGCTATGGAGCCCCTGGGGGAAACTAAAACTACCCTTCCCTAGTGTAACTCTCATGGGAGAACAGTACTTGAAGTGCCTCACTTAACCCCTCAAAAGCAAGGAAATGAAAGGCTTCCTGTAAAACAAATTCCAGTGCTACTCACCCCGCTGTGCTTAGCTTGTCTGGAGGTCTCAGAACAGTGGGTAATCTTACATACATTACCTCTGTGCTGCAAGACTGTGCATCTACAGCCATCACAGCCTGAGTTAAGAACAGCAATACCATTAACAACCTTGCCTTTCCTTCCCTGTGATATGTTTCCATTAATGGTAATTTAACACAATTTGTTTATGATTCTCCAAAGATTCAGCATTCAAGTTTGGTCTAAATCAGCATGAAAGAGCAGATGCTTAGAAAAACCACTTGAGACTGCAGAACTGGGCTGGAAATCTCATTTAAATATGAATTGCTTTCATAATGGGCCCGATTCATCTTTGTCCTACACTGGGACAGGGGACCATGCAGTTGGTGCATAGGAAATCTTGCCACTGCAAGCCCTGTCTTGCTAAAATTTCATAACTCTCTACCTCCTTGCAAGAGCTTTTCACAATGCCTTCTCAGGATGTTTTTATAGCTTGGCAGGAGTTTTCAACTAGTTTGAACGTGATGGCTCTGCAGCTAGCTGGACTCCTGGAAGTCCTTAGTTCAGCAAACAAATATTTTCTCTCACATTCTTCACAAGCTATGTGTATACGCAGAGATGATTTTGGCCCAGCAGTTCTTTTATGTCTGACTGAACTAAAGAGCCTCATAACAAAAAATTCCCTTACTCCCAGTTTAAGGAACAGGGCAGAACAGTCTAAAAGAAAAAGGAAATGCATGTTCCTACATATTCAGCACACACTCAGGTTGTTTCAGAGAATGGACAAGGTTCAGAGAGGTTAATATATTATCTAAATGGCTTCCCTCATGTCTTGCTGTTATTTTCAGACATTACAAATTAAACATGAAAAGCATTTATTATTGGGTGAGTGCCAGTGATGAAGTTGTCATTTGTTTAGCCACACAGATCAACCTGACTTTTCAACACTTGTGAAGTATCAAAAAAAGAAAATCTATGATTTGTGATCACTCGTATGTGAAGAATAAGTGGGAGAAATCTTTAAAAGTGCTAGTCCTTGACTGGAAACAAAGCATTTACCCAGACAAGCATCTGCAGGAATTTGAGAATAAAAAGGAACAGGGTGCTCAAATTAGTGAAACAGAAGGAAAGGAGGGAATAAATAGCTGTTGAGGGGCCCTGTCCTGCCTTTTCCCCAGCACTGCCTCCTCTCCTCCTCTGGAGAGCAGGGGTCTACATGCACTGCAGACAGCAGCAACGCACCCTCACCGCTCCCCCCAGAGGAGACCTTAGAGCTGCATTGACCAGTGGAGACTCAGGAAGAAAGCTTCAGAGCTGTGCAGCTGCAAGTGGGGAGCTTCAGTTTGGGTGTCCAAACCCCAAAGTAGTTATTTATTGTTTGGCTGCATCCTTTCCATGACTGGATCATGAGGGGAAGACCTGTGAGCGCTATGAAGATTCATCCCTTCCATTACAGGCAAAACTCAGAGCTGGTCAGGCATCCCCTGCTGATGTGGTGAGCGGGGTCTTGGGGCACCTGTCGGGGTGCAAGTGAAGAGCAAACCCACATTGCAGCTCAGGCACAAGGGACTGGGAGCTGCCGCTCACTCTTCAGGGAAGCAGACCATGACCTCCTTGCACCTGGAGCACTCCAGGCTCCCCTTCTGCCTTCCTCCCAGGAATGTGGCATTAATTCACCAGCTGAGCACCTGGCCTGATGAGCTGTTAAAATGCAAAGCTAAAGAAGGAGAGAGACCATAGCAGAGTAATGCCAGAGACAGTAAAATGGAAAAAAATCCAGGATGAAGATGGTCTGCTGGAGTTCTCAAACTGGCTTTGGAGGTGAGGAGTGATGACAAGATGAATTATCTGGAAAACTGGATTATAAACACTGAATAGGAGGGGATAAAACAATCATCCCATTTTCAGTTCCAGTCACATGTAGCTCCCAGTTAGCCATACCGTGAACTCAAACGACCCAAGGCTCCCATCTGACAGGATGTGAATGAGTGAGACATCACCACTCAAATCTAAACACTTTGGTCCTAAGCAAGAGATAAGACAGAAGGAAAACAGCTTAGCAAACAGTTTGATTAAGGGGGAAGAAAAACTTCCAGGCAGCACTTTCCCAAATTTCAAAACAAAAAAAGAAAGATATTTATTCAGAAAACACAGCTGGGAAATGCATCACCGCTTTACAACTTGTATATGAAAACCACTGTGGCACCGTCATAGTATGGGTAAGCAAGATGTGAAAAAGGGGGTAACTGAGAGACAGCATGGCTTGAATGAGGCAGAGGAACATTAAGCATTATCTGGTGAACCTTATGGAACTCTCTACAAGCATGCAGCAAAGGCTGTGATAAGAAATAACACTGTTCTCTGTCAGGATATGGACTTACCCTTCAGTCATACAGGACTAAGTGAATGCCATGTAGCAACAGAAGCTCTGTGTTCCCACCGTGCCAGGGAGCTGGGGCTGGAAGCACCCAGATGCTCACGCAGGATTGTCACTGTGCTACTCTGGGAGCCCTCCACAGAGCACAACGGGCAGTTTCAAATAGTTAATGCTGGTGACACTGAGGCATACGAGTTCCATGGCACTGGATCCAGGCACAGAGCTAGTTGTATGTTAAAGGTATATTTAATTGGATTTGATGGGAACTATCGACTGTCATTTTGTTTGGGGTGGTTCAAATTATACCTTCGTGAGCCAGAAATTAAGATCCAGTTGCTGAATTCCTCCCTGGAGCAGGCAGATGGATATGTATGAACTGAAGGGCAAGCTCAGGTTCATCTCTCGCTAATTCTGAAGGCGGTTTTCCCTCACTGATGACCTGCTCCATCACTCCTTCTTGTGGCAGGCTCTGAAACAGCAGGATTGTTTCTGCGTTCACTTCTGAGTGAACAGAACAACAATATGCTCATGTTTGGTTTAAGTGTGTGAAAAGTCTGTTTCCATAACAAAGCCTGACCTCAGACTCACTGAAGTCCAAGGATTGGCTCCCATTAACCTGCATCTTTGCTTTTATAGAAGCAAAGCGGCAAAACCTGCCAAGAGAAGAAGTTAAGAATGAAGACCGCATTGCTCTTCCTTTCCTCACCCCACACAGATCTAGTTACCGAGACGCATCCTCAACACCTTGGCAGGCACCCTGTGTCAAGTTTACTACTCAAGGATTAGGCAGAATGTAATTGAGACACATCATCAATTTCTTGGTTTGCCTCCTTCAAAAACATGGAATTATAACAAGGTGAAGTGCAGCTGAATGGGAATATGCTGGATTTGAACTGCCAGCAGTGTGCAGGTGTCTATGTTTTTCTCAGTGCTACCAGCAGAAGGGTTTTAGAAACTTCCCTGTTATTTAATTACATCATTCCCAATCCAGTTTTCAGTTTTGTTGCTCACTTGCTTGTTTTCACTGAAACTCATCCTTTAACTGAAAAATAAAACAGCACGTACACAATCAGAATATTTTGGTTAAAGGAAAGTGAGCAGCACAGAAGTCCCTTACTGAGAGGGATTTACCAGTGGATAGCTATGTCCCCTGCAGAACTGAATGGGCAGCCCAAGTAGAAGTTCTGTTTCAGCACTGCAAATAGAACTGTTTTTTAAAAAAAAAAACCAGAAAACCCACAAAACCAAACAGAACCCAAACAACCTATAACCAGACAATATCTGCATTGTAATTTCTTTCAGACTTCCCATTGCATTTTCCATTTACCATAATGCTGGCAGAGAATCAGCACCATGAAAGAAGATGTATCAGAATGTGAGGCTGAAATCTTGATTACATTGTTTAACCCTTTCTTCAGTTTATATAAATAAATGCCACGATTTATTTATGCTGCATACACATATCCCCCCAATACTCCAGTAACCATTGTATAATAGCATTCAGGAAAATAACACTCAAAGTTGTTGTTCAATTCCCAATGCACCTGGTTCTTGTTATTTCCAACACTAATTTCTGAAAACTCTGTTTGCAGAACTTTCAGAACCAAAATACATAAACTCAGTATAGCACATTCTGGTATTTGCCTAAATCCAAACTTTCTTTTGCGTATTACAACAGAATCGGTAAACTCTCTTCTTGTAGAGGAAATAGTTCCCCAGTAGCTGCAAAGAGATTGGACACTGCCATACACCAAATCTTGGGATCCATCTGAACTGCATCCAACAGATGTTAAATGCATCTAAAGAAAGGCAGTATAACCATATCAGGATTACTCTATCCATATCTAATCCCCAACAACTACTAGATGGATTTCTCCTACAGCCAGTTACACAAGGACCATCACTCAGAGGTCGTGATCTCTCTGGCTTCTTCAATCACACCCCATCTAACGGCAAGTGAAACATGGGGCTGGAAGTCAGGATGAACATGAGTTCCTACGTCTCACATTTCCAGACTACCTTCCTGGAGCTGGGGAGATAAACTCTGTCAGTTTACATTTACCACTTCAGCAGCATTTTTGGAAAGGAAAAGAAAAACTGAACTTCTACCAAAAAGGTTTCTGCTAAATCATGATATAACATGATTTAAGAGCTTTAGTAGGAAGTCTTTATTTGGGCAACGAGGACAGATCCATATGTAGAAAGGACAACTGGGCTCAGTGTTGAACTAGAAGTCCCTCTTCATGCTTTTGAATCTGCTACTTAAAAATAGGTGGTACATTATGAAGTGCAAGTATCATTGTACTACATTATTTTTCAAAGGACAATTTATTGAAGATAATTTGCTGTAACATATCTGAAACAACATTAAAAACATTTCTTGCTTTTAGCTTTGAGATCTGTATTATGTTCCATTTTGGATTTAAAAAGCAGAATACAGTAAAAGATGTGGTAAAATTGCTTTGAGAGAAGTAATAGCTCAAATAACATGGAAGGCCATAAAACAGTGACTACAGGAGAAGCTATTTTTTTCCATTGTGAAACAGTATTCATTGATTTCTGAAACCACAGGCTAATTATGCTCCAAGTGGACAAAATACTTTAAGTAGTCTAGTCTGGGCATCAGAGACATTGAGTTCATGATGTACTTTTGTCAAACCCAAGTTACAATACTCAAGACAAGAGTAGCTTGATGAAATTCGATTGCCAGTACTACTCAGGAGGTTAGATGAGGTGACCTAATGCGAGTCTATGAGATGCATGGACCTATATTGCTCTAAGTTAATATTAAGGTTAGGTCATTAGAAGAAGATAACACCAATAGCAAAGAATAGTGTTTTGTTTTGTTTTTTTTTTTAAGTCAATACTGTTTCATTCTTGTCAAAAATTACATGTAAACTAAGCATCTTCTACAGGGCCCCACATAGCTTTCATGTGGCTTTGTGACTGTGTTTTTTGTATTAGCTCTATTTGTAAGTTATCCTATTTAAATGCTCTGGAATTCAATAGCTTCACTACTGGATAATAGACTAATTCACAAAAGGAAATAATTTCAATCTATAACTGAGAAAAGCCATTAATTACTGGAAAACATCCAGTCTCCAAACCTGAAGATATCAAATATGGTCTGGCAAGGAGGAGACAATTAGACTGAGGAATTCTACCCAGAGGGAAAACATGCCAGCATTACTTCAGCTAGACTAATGACTTCAACAATAACCACTGAAGTATTTCCAGCTACTGACAATGCTGTAAGCATTTAACTCCATGGTGAAAATGTCTTAACTACTGAAAGTCATATTCTTAGATACCCACCCCAGCGATTCATTTCTGATAACAAAAAGTCACTAAAAACATATAAGGTTTGCCCTCCCCCCCGCCTTTTCTTCTGATGTGAATTAAAGCTAAATATAATGATGCAAGTGGAATTAGAGGTTATAGAAGTTGGGAGAGGTTAGGTCTATGGTACTGCTCAGGCTCGGTTAAAGGGTTACAGATTTTTGGGTGATCACAGTCATTTTCCCATATAATAACCAAATATCTTCTTAGTGGAATTTGCTCATTTGAAAAGTATATAGCTCTCCTCCTTCCTGGAGCAACCTTTTCCAAAAAACAGACTACTTTAAAGGCCAGATTTCCTCTTTCATCTCTCCCTCCTGAACCCTACAACTTTGAAGTGATGGAGCCCATGGTCTCCTCATGCCAAATGGTCTTGACAGCTTTTTCTGGACCTTTCTTTCCAAGGCATACAATCTGGAAAACTTTAGCTCCATATCAAGTGGCAGAACGAGTTAACCCACTCAGGTCCCTTAATGAATTTTGAATGTGAGGGGAGTATATATCATCCTAATTCAATCTAAAATGACTTTTCCCTTGCTGACTACACCAACAACTCTGCTCTTCAATAGTTATTACATGCTAGGATGAAATATTCTGTTTATTCTTAATCACTGTTGTCTACATAACTTCGTCATTTTCTAGTGAGGGTGTTTATTCTTAGATACAGGGGCTAAGGACTTTATTATCCCAAGGATATGAAACACACTTAGGCAAAAATATAAAAGTTCCATTAAAAACATATCTACAGTTTGGTCAGAAGTAATACTTACAACAGGGAATAATGTTGAAATGTGGCACAAGTCAGAACTGAAAACACTTTCAAGTTTGTCTACCATAATACAACCTGCCACATAAAGTGTTATTATGTGCATTTTATGCCTGGGAGTACTGACAGGCGGGAGGTTGTAGATATGTTGTATAAACGCCGTGTATCTTTCGGCAACTGGAGATATGTCTGTATGCCACACTGGAGGGCTGCGTGGAGCTCTGAGGCAGGTCATACCACAAGCAGCGATGCTGCATTAGTGCCGCTCTCTAGCCAGGCTAATTAGCCCTTTAAACACAGTCTCTATTAGCCTGGGCGTAGCACCATGCTGCACAGCCACACTGCTTGCTATTGCTTGACTTGGTTTATCCAGTACTGCACTGTGTCAGCTCAGCAGACACTTGGAGACAAAGTCCCAATTACAAAACACAGAGAAAACACTGCTGCCACTGATTAAAGTGAGGGGTATAATTTACATACTAAGAAGGCAGAAGCCACAGAAAAGGAGGATTGTCATAAGGTACTGAATAAAGGCGTGTAAAACATAACAGATTTCCACAGATTGCCATGATGGGGATCTGTCAGAGAGGGAGGCACTGCAGAAACCTTCACTACTATTTTTCTAAGTATTACTCAGCTGCAAAGTTCTCAGCTGGAAATGCTAAAAACTTGTTTCCCAAGCAAATCACTCAAAAAAAAAAAAAAGTAGCTTCCCTTCATTTACTGAAATAAACCTCTCAAAGTAAGTGCCTAAATCTAAGTTCAAGCAAACATAATCAAGATAAACATCTTGATTATCAAATAGACTGAACTTGCAGAAGCATTGGGTAGATTTCTACAGCATATTAAGCATCCCTGAAAATTAGGCCATTTATTAGATAGGTGGAAAAGAGCTGCAAGCTTCTTTTTGGAAAGTGTTGGTCAAGAAACTGGTTTAGCAAAAAGCAACAGTAAAGACTGTTACTTTATTTTTAATACAGGAAAACTATTACATCATGTATCAAATGTTTTGTTCATTAAGAAAAGTCATTGCCTTTTGTCCTCTGCGCCCGTCTCTGGACGTACCAGCACAGGCAGTTCTATAGGATATCCTTAGTTTTGCTCCAAAAGTCCCAGTTCAGTCAAGATACTGAAGATCCCAGAATAGTTTGTTGGAAAAGGTTCTCTGCGCTCGGATTTGTGGCAAACTTTATGTTATAGTAAGCATTAAACATTTCTTTTGTTTATTCAGTCAAGTGGAGTAGGTTTACATCTCAAATCTAAATACAGACTATGCACAGAGAAAGTAGTGTTTAAAAGACATTTATTTTCAAATGTTCAAGCTGTTAAATATGAAAATACTGGATTAGAGCTTAAGTTCTTACTCCAGCTGCCTTGGCTCCAGATCAGCCACCGTAAAGTCGACCTCCAGGATCTCCTCCAGAGACCCACTGAAAAAATCTGGGATAGGGGACAGCTGGAGCCAGGGAAAAGGGCATGTTGGGGATGGGACAGCAGCACACACTTGCAAAAAGGGTAATGCCGTGCTTTGGAAAGGCCGGCATTTTACAGAGGGCTGACTATTGTTCAGATGAGGGCTTTACCAGTCCCCAAATCCACCCAGGAATTTGATTAAGGAAAGGGCATTCCTTTCCTCTTAACTGGTGACATCCACGTTACATCTGTTAGAGGCAAGTGGCAGAGTCACCCTGTGAGTTAAAGCCCAGGAAAGAAGGAAAAAATTTTTCCAAAGCAGGTCCACTTTTAGGCCATTAAACTGCAAGATAATGATGGGTTTCTTGAGGAGCAACAAATTTCTTTAGAACTTCATTTGGTGCCTGTTTTAGCCAAAGGCTGCACTGTTGTGTTATTTTATGTTTAAACATACCCTACTCTGACAAGCCACTGAAGTCTTTAAAGTCTTCTCATCTTTATTGCAGACAGTACTTTGATCTCACTGCCAGAAAAGGTCAACACAAGAACTTCAGAATTAGACTTGTTTACATCCAGCAAACAACACAAATAAATGAATGTGGCAAGGACATCTCAGGCAGATTAAATGAGGCCATGTTTTCCTCGTCCTACTTAAAATGTTTTTGCCAACCATTGTGCAAGTGGTGTCATCATCAAATCTAATGAAATTCACTTATTGAAGCGCTTCCCCCCTCAAAATTTTTCATCAATCATAGCCCAGAAGGGCTCTGTCATAGGATAATTGCAGTTTGGCGTACCAACAAAGAACATCCAAACGTTCTCAGCTTCCTTATCTATACAATGGGCAGGGATGACAGCCATTTTATTAGCTGAGATATTGTTACCCCCATCAGATAAAATAGTGTGTTTTGCTGCTTTGATGTTTTCTGTCACCATAGCAGAGCTGTCGTTTTCAACTGCATGTTTAAAGAGCGGCTGCGGTGGCAGCTTATGTTCCTTCACAATAACACTGCCTACAAACATCTCACAGAAAGAGGCAAGAGGTGTACTAATTGCACTTTATCAGAAAGAGATGGGAAGAGCAAACGGAATTTCTGCTGCAGTTATTTCTAGCCAAGACATAATTATGGAGTCATCTCTCTTGTCTACGCTTGTTTCCTTGAGGAAGAAAAGATCACTGGAGAGTGAATTCCCTCTGAATGGACAGCCAACTGAGAAGCCACCCAAAAATGATTTAAACCATCCCTGTTCTCCTGCCTCCACATACAGTATTATTCATCCACAGAATATTTAATGGATTAAAATAACATTTGGGGTAACTGCTTATACTTAACACCTCCACAATAACTACAGCTATTACAGCACTCAGAAATATGTATCTTACTTCCACATGCTTGGTTAGGTCATGCAGACTTTGAAGGCTAACGAAAAATCTGTCATGCAGAGCAATATGCAAACCCATTTAATTTTCTATTTAAATCCTCCCTGACAGAGTGGACTGTTCTTGAATTTCAAAACAGCAAGCCTGTTAACTAAACTCCAAAGGTGGAAAGTCTGCTTGTCGACACCAGGCTTATCTCACTGTACTATCACTTGGGCAATAATTATATGAAGTGCTGTAGACACAATTTAATAATTCAACATTTTCCAGCTGCTACTGAAGACTTCCCATCTATATTAATCACAGGGAAGGGCTGTGGACTCTCCAATGGACAGCATGACAAATACTGTCCACATCTTTTATGTCAGCAGTGCTCTAGCACACAAATTTCTGCTGAGGGATGTTGTTGGGATGATAATGGAAACAGCACAATTAGAAGTCATCAGCCCAGCAGGAAATCTCATTTTTGGTGGCTACTCAGCAAGAGGTTGCCCCTGACAACAAAGGGCAAAGTAGGTAAGTATAAACTGTTCTGGCAAATACAGGAATCTCTGTTGACCTTCAAGGTTCTACACATACAATATGCCTCTAGACAGTCAAGAGGCATTTTCATTGGTTCCGAATCCAACAGCCCTGACATAATGACATCCCCCCTTCCCCCAAAGTAATTCCCAGATACAAAAGGTGGGTTCTGCCACATTTTTCCAGCTCTATGTTGCTCTTCCTTCTCCTGGAAGGCAGATCCTGCTCCTTCCTTTACACAGTTGTGTCCTTTCCTGATTTTCCACCTCCATCCATGCTCCTGAAGCCACCTCCGCAACTGGAAGTTGTGAGCTGGATGCAGCCTTGGAGAGGTGACCTCAAGAGACTTACAGGTTTCATTTTCATTTATTGACTTTGCTATAGACTGTGGGTGGAAGTCTGGGGAATCACTTAACCTGCTTTTGTTTCAGTTCCCCATCTACAAAATCCTTTCTTCTACCTTGTCTGTTTTGATTTAAACAAAACAGACCCAAACTCCTAAAGGTCACATGTGCTTCGATAGCAATATGAATTCATTTGGCACCTTGATCTTGTTTAGGTAAGCATAAAGCAAATAATGAATCTTAAGAAATGAAACAAACTGAAACTTCCTTTCAAGCACTGCTCCTCAGAATGTTTTTCCTTTGAGTGAAGGATGGTGCAAGAATAAGTTGCACAGTTAGAAGGGTACCTTGTTTCCCCACTAACAAGCAGGGCTAAAAAGGAAATTCTGTCATGGATTCAAGTGGTTGGGAGATTTAACCTTGAATACCCTTTATGATATTGCAGAGAAGTTAGACATTGCACGTACTCATTTCTAAGCCCTGTGCTGAGTACTGGAGATGGTCTGGAGGCACAGAGGGGAGGTACTCCAGCCCAATCACCGGATGCCCGCCTTGCAATAACTGAGTAATGCATCTCTCTCAAGCAGACCAAACCGCTCCCTAAAGTGGTTTCTTCTCCTGTCGAAAAAATTGTCTAGAATGGAATTTAAGATAAAAATTGTGGACAAAAAAGAAGGTTGTGATAGTCTATTTTGAGCAGAATTGCTTGTTATTTTTAAGCATCAATGGGTACCTCAAGACTACAGTGCTCAGTGCTTCAGAAATGCCTTCAGTATATAAAACAAATACTTTTACAATATTCAGGTTTTTTTTTTTTTTTACTTAAAGCTTTAACTCCTAAAGTCACATTAACAACTCTAATACTCAAAGCTTATACAAGACAAAACAAAACCTAAGTATCAAACTCCTAGCAAGAAAAAACATCTCTTTTAAATAAAAGAAAATCTCATGTTTCCAGTTTCCTGGTTTGCAGGGTGCATGCATACATGAGATCTGATTCACAGATATATAGCTTGGCAACAAAGCTTCTGCAAATCCAGAGGTCCTACCACTTCTCATGAAATTCTTTGGTTTTCCAATTCCACTTGCACACCCTGGGTGTACCACATATCAAACCTCTTGAAAATTAATGAAATATTAAGAATTACATAATTGAGCTCCCTCCTTTTGTTAATGCATTTTTAAAATCCTCCTCACAAGAATTTGACAGATGATAAACTAACAATAAAGAGAATAGAGACTAGCGAATAGTTACTGGGAAAGTCAAGGGCAGAGAATTACTCATTGTAATTGAATGGCTGCTGCCACAGTTCAGACTACATCTCCAATTAACACCTATTGACAGACTTAGCTTATGCCTGCCTACCTGCTTCACAGAGAAAGTAACCATGTAAGGGTCCCACCTTGCTGTCTGCATTTAAAAACATGGAAGTGCTTACCCTTGCCTGCTTTTTTCCCTTCTGCTGCTCATGGCCATGATGTCTGCCTATATCCTGAAGCAGGCTGTCAGTGGAAATCTCAGTGCTGTTTCCGCTTCCTTCCTTTTTAATAGCTAGTTCAAGAAAGAGGTAGTAAATTGGCATCTGGAGTATTGGGGCCCAGGAAACTACTCGGCTGCAATTGAAATCTGGTGTGTGTCAGGTGTGACAAGTTCTGGGAAAAAATCAGAAACTTCCACAAATGAACTGCAACTGCCAGAATCACAGCACGGTGATGAAAGGGGCTCTTCAATGAACAGTGCTCCTTGGTCACTTACAAAGGATTATTCAATTATCTAATAATTAAACCTTTAGATAATGAAAAAATTTTTAAAAGGAGGAGGGGAAAAATCCACCAACAAGGACTTTGCTTCAGCAGATGTAAAACTGACACATCTGCCTCCCTCGATACTAGCAAATTGGCTCTTTCAATATGTTTCATTTGTTCTCCTGCCAATTGCTGATCTCTTGTCAATTTACTCTCAAACTTGGAAGAAAATTAAATGGTTTGATGACATATTGGTTTCTGTATTTTATCTTTGAAATGCAAAAATATATATTTCAATGATCTTAGAAATGTTTCATATCTTTGAAATCTTTGCAATTGTAAGATGTTGGGCTTGATCCCCGTCTGGAACATAAGGGTATAACTTCGTCTAACTAAATTAAGCTTAGGCAGTTTATCAGAGCTGGTGATCTTGTCCATAGTTTTTCCACAGATTAACATGGAACAGGTTGTATACTTATTTAGAAATATGCAGTGTGAAAGGGGGTGACTCCCTGTGTGCTTTAGGCATGCTTGAAAATACCTACACTAGATGATTGCCTAAAAATTCTTCCTAATAGCTTTAAATACTCAAAATGAAATGATGGAACTGTCATCACAGCAAATCACACAAGGAAAGAAAAATGATAGCAGCATTAACTGCATGAGCCACCTGCTCTATAAAGGATTTTAAAATGATGGAAACAGTATGTTGGCTATGCCATACATGCAGGCTAAAACCCCCAGCAGGTCCAATATCCCATGCTACAAGTTGCAATTTATATGCCTATAATTTATACTGTACGATAATTTATACAACATTTATCAAAATGCCGGCTGGAAAGGACTGGCCACTGACTGGGGTACTCATTTAACTCCTTGCTCTGTGGCTACTTAGTTCTTTAGTCACAACTTGACAAAAGGATTTTGGCACCAAAAGCAGGACTTTGACAAATGCCTGTGTGGTGCTTCTTGATATGCTTGGGACCACCTTGACCCTGCCAGCAATAAGCAGCCCAGTCTGTATTTTTTAGCGATGCCTCAATTCCACTGGGAACTCTTTGCCAAGGGGATGGGGTCCTATAAACATAATATGCCTAACACACCTATGGGAACCTGCTCTGTGCTCCACATAGCAGCAGTCACTTTTATTCAAACACAGGAAGAAGAAAAGGAGAAAGAGAAGGAGGTAGTGGCAACATCCTCTTCATAAGCAGTGTTTTGGCATGCAGGAGTTTAAAGGCAGTCCTAAACAAACCTGCTCTCCCCTGGTCCTGAAAAGCACCCCAATCGCCCAACTGCAGGCAGTACCTGAGCAGAAATGCACCCCACCCCTCCTACTGAAGCTACTCCAGTTGGCAAAAGCAATTCAATCACCCTGAGCCCATGAGCATATCTCTCCAGCTGGGCACGTAGCGTCTTCATGCAGGAGTCTTGATTTCAAGTTCCTGCCCTAGGGATGCCTAATGTATTTTTTCCAAGAATTGTCTAAAGTAAAATAATCTGTCATATAAACGAATGGAAAGAGGCTCATTTTCAGAGCCACTGCCACTATGGATGGCCAATATAGATGAAAGTGCTTACATTTAGGCATTCTTGACTGAAAACAATGGCTTCCCTCTCTTTATGCTAAGTTTACCCATCTGTAAAGCAGACACATTACGGTCTACCTAACTCAGAGAAATGAGATAATACAACTTTGGCAAAAGAAAGGCTCCATCACATTGCTTTACTAGACATAAAAAGGTAATATGAATGTATGATTTTAAATCAACATTAAGATAGTGTAGACTCCGGGACATTTCTGATATTGCTTTGGCTGGATAATGTAATTCATTTTCTAACAGGTCTCTTGCTGTGCTTGACATTACACAGAGCCAGCCTGTGTTACAAGATGTACATAGCTAATCTGCTGAGAAAAGAAATAATAAACAACACTTTACCCTGCATTACTTTATTCATGAGAACGTTATTCCAATCGGTGCAATCTTGAAGTATGGGTTGGATCCTGGGATCATATAGCCATGCTGACATACCCCAAGTTAGTCTGCTTTAAACATTCTTTAATTCCAGAGGAGGAAGGTGGTGAAAAAACTTTAAGGCTGTGTCGTGGTTTAACCTCAGTTGGCAACTAACCCCCACGCAGCCGCTCGCTCACTCCCCCCACCCGGTGGGATGGGGGAGAGAATTGGAAACGCACAAGTGAGAAAAACTCGTGGGTTGAGATAAAAACAGTTTAATAATTGAAATAAAATGATAATAATAATAATAATAATAATAATACACAAAGCAAGTGATGCATAGTACAATTGCTCACCACCCGCCGACCAATGCCCAGCCAGTCCCCGAGCAGCAGCCCCCCCCCGGCCAGCTTCCCCCAGTTTATGTACTGAGCATGACGTCACATGGTATGGAATGTTTCTTTGGCCAGTTTGGCTGTGCCCCCTCCCAGCTTCTTGTGCCCCTCCAGCCTTCTCAGTCGGTAGAGCATGGAAAACCAAAAAGTCCTTGGCTAGTGTAAGCATTACCTAGCAACAACTAAAACATCGGTGCCTTATCAATTTTGTTCTCATCCTAAATCCAAGGCACAGCACTGTACCAGCTACTAGGAAGGAAATTAACTTTATCCCTGCCGAAACCAGGACAGGCTGTCATATCTGGTTTAAAACTTCCTTATAATTTTTTTCCTTTTTTTTTTCTTTTGTCTTTTGTTTTTGCATAGTTGTATAAAGAAAAATCTCATTACACTATTACCCATAATTTCCTAAGTGAGTAGTCTAAGCAGGGTATTAACTGCATTAGCTGTTAGTTTCCAAGGTGGAAGTGACAGCATCTGCCTCTGCTTGTCCCCAGCATGGGAAGTTTGGCTTTCGGGATCTCCCAGAGCAGGCAGTCAGCGCTGCAAGAAACAGGAATCTCTTGAGCAAGTTTATGTTGTTTTTTCTCCAGGAGCTGGACTGAAATTTTTGTAATATGTACAGTGTCCACACATTCCTTACAAGTCAGCCATCACATTTTCGGTAGCATTGTTTTCACAGCATAATCCTTAGCGATATACAAAATGAAACCTGTTATCTCTTTGATGAATGCATTTTAAAGTCCAAGGATAAGCATGGGCAAGCAACACAAAGAAGACTGAAGATTTGCAGAGCAGTGACGAGAGCTAGCAGAAAGGAAAACTAGTCTCTTTAGAAGTGGCTTCTCAGGAGTCATCTCCCAATATAATTTAACTGTAGGAATCCACACTTGTGCAGTATATATAAATTAGTACTAAAACTTCATTAGACACCATCCCTAGAAATTATTTTAGAGAGGTAGATCCCAAGGTCATGCAGACATTGACCAGAAGATCTTGCTAGATCAGATGCTGAGAGCTGTCTCCCATGACAGTCCTGGATACTAAGCCACTGTAAAATGTCTGTCTTGTCACAGATTTATTCTGTATGTGCTTGAAACTGAACCATGTCACATATTTGGCAGGAAATGTAATCCCTCCGCAAAGAGGATTTGATCCTCGGTGTGATCCTGCAGTTCTCAGGCAAGAATAGCTCTCGGTAAAGCCAGTGCGAGGTCTGTCTGTGTTTTTCTGTTTTGAGTAAGGGACAAGCCCCAAACACGGGGTTATGAGAGCAAAAGCTCCTGTCCCCAGTAATCCACATGGCCCAGATGGCATGAGAAGAGATGGGCTGCAGATGCAAACTGCACAGTGCACAAACATGATACCTACATCTGAATTCATACAGAGAAACTGGGTTATTTTTTTAATTGTTTTCCAAAGCCCCAAGTGATGTGATGCAAACAGCAGCAGCAGAATTACTATGAAAGAGAGCAAGGCATGTCTCCTGGTTTGAACTGCACCGGACAAAATCACTGAATGAATGACAGTTTAGGGATCCTCTCCTAGAGCCAACAGCTCCAGAATTCCCCCATCAAATCGACTCCCAGTTTTGAGACTGTCTTTGACTTCACCTGCTCCTTTCTTCTGTTCAGACCACCATGGCAGTCCTCCTCCCCCTCCTAACAGCCATGCCACGCCTTTCTGTCCTTCCTCTCTGACTGTATCGCCTAGATTATAGTTAGTCCCATCTCTCTGCCATTCCTTGTGCCGTGGCAGTACTCCTCACATGTGACGCCCCGTTGCTGAAGGGTATGCATTTGGGATACACTGCCCCCTTTGCCTTAAAACCCTAGGTGTGAATCTCAACAATTGCTGAAAGTCTTCCAAGAAAAAAGGGGAAGAGAGGGAGAGCAGACCCGCAGTTATCTTCTGGTATGATTGCTCTCAATCTCTTCTAAAAGAATGGAATAAATATTATGAGTGTAAAAATAATCTGGAACAACAGGGGAACCATGATCAATAAATAGTTTGTATTTTCAAAGAACAGATCATGCCAAACAAATGTAATTGCTTCTTCACCATTTTCTGGGTTAGCGTACGGAAGGAACAGAGTGGCTGCAATATATCTGGGCTGTAGTATAGCATTTGATACAGTGGCTCACAAAATCTTATTAGAAAAATAATTTATAATGTCTTGGATAAGAGTGCTGTCATGTGGATTGAAAACTGGCTGAAGGAATGTAAACAAAGGATAATGAGTCATGACAAACAGCACTGTGCAGAGCTGTGAAGAGGTATCCAGTTGGGTTGCCACAGGAGTTGGTGTTAAGCCCAGTTTTATTTTACATATTTATTAATGCTCTGGAAAAAGAGATGAACAGCCTGAGAATTAAATTCACAGATGATACTAAATTACTAGATGTTGTTAACACCAGTCAGGACAGAGATATTATATAGAGGGAAAGCAGAGAGGACGGGAATGGGAAGAGTCAGTGACCAGATTTACCTATACCAATATGTGAGGGAGGGTTTTATGTCCCAACTGGTAATAATGGGAGCCCACTGACAGACCAGCCAAAAGCAGCTTACATCTGGTCTGTCAAAGGCTGGAGCAGAGAAATAACAACAAAACCAGCTGGGAGATAATTATTAATTATAACATTTCCCCAAAAGATCCCAGAAAAGGCTTCACACTCATTTTCTAGTCTCAATAAGTTTAAATGTTTGGGATTTTCTGAGATTTTGTCTGGTTGCAGGCTATAAAGTAGCATATAGCGATGTAATAGAGTCATCTGCCTTCACATCACTATATTACGTCACTTTTCTGAGGAGAAATCAGTGGTAGAAATCTCACCATTTTCTTTGTATCCCTTGTTTACTTATACTATTAACATGAGGAGGACAGAAGTAGTAAAAACTGACACAGAGGTAATAAGCTCTTTCAGGAATTTTGCTCTCCACAAGCAACTCAACCCCCCCAGACTGAATCTGCTTAGAGGTGTTAAAGCAAAAATGAATTCTCTAGCTATTTGCAACAGCTGCCTAATAGATCCCACATTACAGAATTAAAAAAAAGATTTTTTTCAAGCACTATGCTCTATGTGCTATAGAAAAACCTGTGAAAGTATTCCATTGTCCTAATCTATTTTAGTGAAACTATGTGCAGAGTGCTTAACTACAATATGTTTTTATTTATTTCTTATCCATTTATAGAGCACATTTGTATGATGAATTGGATATCGATCTAAATTTTGTGAATTAAGTTTCTGGACCTTTTATATAGATTAAAGGAATTCAGATGGTTTCAATGCCTGTTAAATGTACATAGACAGTATGGTCTATATACGTGTGTGTATTCATAAAGAAT
>NW_008824053.1:9380559-9403330 GCF_000699105.1 Pygoscelis adeliae | reverse complement strand
TACTTTATAGCCCAAGGAGTAGAAAAATCTAAATAGACTGTAGGTCTAATGAGACTCTTCAGTTCAAATAAAATTTTGCCTCTTAAGATAACATTATATTACTCAAAATGAAGCCAAGCAAAATAGATAGGAACATCTCACATAAAAATGCTTCTGAATACTTGCAGCAAAAAAAAAACGTTCCACAAGACCTGCAACTGTTGAGACCTGGCTTCTTACCATTTTACATCTTGAGTTTGCTTGACTTTGGTGGCTAGGGAAATGCAAGCTCAAGGTAAAATTTTTTTCATGGCTCGCTCCAAAGTAAAATTACCCTTCCATGTGGATTCTTCAGTATATGTGGGTTCACAGTGCAACTTTTCACATCAGATTATTTATGCAAAAATTTCAACTTTTAAAAAAACTTTTTTTTTTTTTTAATTTAGTGGAAGACAACTGAGTTCAAAAGGTACTGTGGATGATCACACTTCAATGTCACTCCCACATAAAACCTTAACACATCGGTTAAAATAAAGCCACCCATTAAAGATTTCATTATTCTCTACTTTCCTTCCTGGCTGGTAAAGATTGATATGGAAAACCGGGAGAAAAATCAGCCTGAGAGGGCGTAAGTAATTCACACGGAGGTGCCTTCAGGTTGCTTCAAGTTATGACAGAGGACGACTTCAGCAAAGGAGTGAAAACCATGTCTGGCTCCAAGTACAAATCCTGAATACTTGAGAATCTGATTTCAGACACTTAGCATGGTACAGAGCAGAGTCCGTCAATGACTGCCATGAGAGATGAAATGAATCAGCCTTTTGAAATATCTATCACTGCCAGTGGCCACTATTTTTTCATGTAAGTATCCCCAAAGAGACTACTAAGGGAACAAGGTTAAAAATTTCCAGGAGGAGTTTAGTTGTAGTAGTACCCAAGTAAATATAAATTTTGGTTTTGTACAATGCTATTACTTGCATGACATAAAACAGTAGTGTGTGGATGCTTTATTTTTTAAGGGAATGTTACATCTCATAAAATTCTTAGGACTAGCAAGGGAAAAATCCCTGGGTCTGAATCTCATTTGATGAAAACTGGTGTAGTTACTTTGAATTTAGAGAATGCCTTTCAAAGATGGTAAAAAGTAATTTCAATGGGTTCTATTATATTACAATTTTTTCTTTTGTCTTAAGAATTGAACACATATTTTCTGTGGAATATTTGCAGAGACTTTTCCTTCCACCAAAATTTGTACAGAAGTTAAACCCAAATTTCCCTAGAAAAGTTATGTTGAGTTTATTTCTGGCAGCGATCCAGCAGCATCTGTATGTCTGCACAGCATTGTGATTGTCTCACAAATTCACAATACTTTAATTCTGGACCATACTATTTTCCATAGAGGCAATATCCTCAGTGCTAGTCTAAATGCTCTGAATGTTAAGTATCTGGCTCTGGCTGGATTCCCTACATTTTCTGTCCGTGAACACGTAGCACATGGCCCTTGATTACTACTTTTAAATTGATCTGTGTCTGCTATGAAAATATATTGCTTCATAAAAGTCTTTCAGAGTATCAGCTTCCAAATTAATGATTTTTCTCTCAAGCTCTGACTTTGAGAGCTCACAGTACAGGATCGTGCAGTCCAGCTACTTGAATCAAATTGAAATCCATCCATCTGCAATTCAGATCCAAATTCTTTCAGTGCTGTTGGCTCATCTCTAGGTAAAGAGCAGCTGTTGTCCTGTTAAAGTGACTGTAAATAATTCTAACTTCAAGCTTCAAGAGTGAAATTCACCCTGCTTCACTGGGGACCACTTAATCCCCAGGATGTTCCTTGGTTTGGTCTTCAGCTGCATAACTCTGCTGTAATCGATAGAGCTGTGCTGCCTTACCCCAGGTGAAGACCTGGCCCTGGCAGAGTCAGTGCACAGAGGTGCAGTGCTGCACGCTAGCTCTGCAGCCAACAGGGCAGCATGCATTTGCTGGGTATAGAGGGATGTGGGCGCATTATGCTGAGCCAGAAACCCTTACTTGTTATGCTAATTGTACAGGGCAATATACTCCAGGTGAAGAGCTGAATAAGGTTAGTGTTTCTTGTGCTGTGACCATCTCTCATTTTTCATCCCCAGTGAGCCTGTTTCTGTGCTTTTTGGGGGGTTACATGCATTCTGTAACACAAACAGTACCACACCAGAGAAAGACTTGTTTACAGCAGAGATTCAATAAAGGGTCTAAAGGAAGAATTTTCCAATGAAAAGAGATGGGCCCTAACCAAGAAGGAAGGTACTTGTTGTTAAAGCAACTATATCAGAATAGCAGATGAATCATGATGTGATAGCAGTATTTGAAAAGATGTTTTGAATGGAGCTGTCAGCAAGTATTTTAATAGCAAGTCTTCAATTTCTGCTTTATGGGTTTTTTAACCACCATGAAGAAACATAAGTAACAAGGAGGGATTTAGGAACTGTTTAGTGTTTGGCTGTTCAAAGAAAGAAAAAGAGGCCTCCACGTGCATTGCAGCTAATGAAAATTGCCATTATGCTTTTTTTTCCCTCCATTTGTGGATGTTAAACACTAATAATGCAACGTCCTTATGATTTTTTAAATATTCTCAATAAGGAGGATATTATCTACTTATTTGATTACTGAATCTCCGACAGCAAGGAGCTGCTACTGCCAGCAGCTCCAGCTCATTCACATAGTTCCCCTCCCTAATTAAAGAGTCTTTGCAGTTAAAAATAAAGTAATAAATCAATCAAAAGCCCAAACTGCCAACAGATGATAGGGGGAAAAAAAAAAAAAAGCACTTCAGGGACAGATTTTCAATTGCTCAGCACCCACAACTGGGATTATTCTTTTGAAACAACTCAGTCCTCCTTTAGGCACCTAGGATAGAGCCAGACAGTTCAAAAGTGCTCAACAAATATTTCTTTGGAAAATGCACCCCTAACTGTGGCTTTGTGTCCTACAGCCATTGTGGCTTGCAAGAGTCAATCGCAAGTCACCTCCCTGTTGGAGGAAAGTCATCAGCATCACCCCTTCTGCAGGAAACTGTAATAAAATACATTACTGTAGTCATCCGTGCTCTTGCCATTGCTTACTGTAACAAGAACAGAGGCAGCAGGTATATCAAGAGACTATTTTTAACACGCTGCCAGTGAAAGCAGCGATAGCCCTGCACTTGGATTTCTGCTGCAGCACTCATAACCAGATGTCCATATTGCAGCACAGACCTCTTACTAGTTTGAATATCAAGCTCAAACTTGAATCCTGCTGTCTGCATGGCATTCCTTGAGAGTAATGTGCTATTGTCAGGTTAAAAGTTTTCCGAATGTTCATCAGTCTAAGGCCAAAACCTGAGTAATAATTCAAGAGCACTTTACAGCTAATAAAAGCAGCAATAGCATTCTCTGAGAGCAGAGAATACAGCCCAGAGGCCTTTTAGCACATACTTCCCCTTCAATAAGAAGCATTTGGTGGTATTAGCATACTACCTGTTTATTCAAGAGGATGTACAAAATGTTCAGTTAACAGTTCTTTTCTTTGCAGTCCGCAGCTGTTTAAATATTATGCCAGCCTCTCCTCTAACATCCATCCGAGCCTCAGACCTCATGTGCAAAATGATACAAATGGAGCTCAACACTTCTGTAGCCCACCACCGTGTCCTGACACACCTAGGACTGAATATCTAGCTTCTCCTACGAGAGCAGTGATGCTGTGTAATGCACCCCTGAAGCGACCTTATTTTCTAAAGACAGCTTTACTAAGAATTTCCTAGATTTTAACCATGGAGCTGAGTATGATGCAAGCTTTGTGGAATCAAGTACCAAGATCTGCATGACAACCCTAAAAAAGCAGCCAAATCGCAGCTCTGCGTCGTTTACAACTGCTACCCCGCATAGTTTCTATCTTGATTGGCACAGATGAAAAGCTGTGTTAAGTTTTAGAAACTTCTCCCCATCTCTGCTTTCAAGTCAATACCCTTTTGAACACTATTTGCCTTTTCCATTTTCTCTGTGGTAGCTAAGGAGATGAAATTCTTTCTGTATGCACCAGATATCCCTTACGCAATGGGACAGAAATATTGATATTTTTATATTGCACAGTCAGTCATATTTATGAATTGATGCATGTTTCATCATAGCTCTAAATAATGAAATGTTTTGGATAGGTACAAAGGGCCCAAACCTGTTCGCCTGAACACCTCCAGCTTCCACAGATCTCCCTTCTGAACTTCTTACAGGCTGATTTTGAAAAGGTAGAGGTTCCTCGGGATCAATGCTACCCACCAAAATGATTTATTCAAGACAAAAAGTAAGGCAAAGCCTCCACTGTAATATGATTTTCCACCTACTCCTTTCCCATCACCACAAAGAACTAATGCAAGGCTCAGAGCTCCTATTTAGGCCCGCGGAGCTTAGCTGAACTTCTCTTCAGTTGGCAGTTCATGCCAACATCCTGAAGAATTTCTCTGGCCATTTTTTAGGGCCTCTGATGTTAAAGAGATCAGTGATGAAGACCTTCATGCGTAGATCACTGCTGTAAGACCCCCCCCTGCCCCCGACGCTCCTGACGCAAGCTGTGAGCCAGGGCTGGGCTACCCTCAGCACATTTGAATTTTGGGGGTACCCAAAAACCATTGCAACATTAAGAGGGCAGTGAGGATCACTGGACTCTCTCCTAACCTGGGAGAGAATACGAGAAGATAGTGCAATGGTCATGGTAATGGACCTGCAGCACCTCTGCACGGATGGGGCAGGAGAGAAGCAGTGGTCTCCTGGTGTAGGATGAATTCACCTTTTCTCTTAGTCTTCCTTTGGTAACTTTCTGGGAATGAAAACTGCAATACCTCAGCCTAATTTTGCATTCTTTAAAATTGAGATCCAGACACTTTGCCACAAATAAATATTAAAAATATAAACATGCAAGTCATCGCCTATGCTTATGTTTTCCCTCAATGTAACTTATGTAGATTGCTGCCTATGTGCATAGTTTTCATTGCAAATAGAACGTAAAAGCCAATGCATATCCTGAAGAGCTATTTTTCTTTATTGCAACACCATTACATGAAGCCTACTAACATAAACAAAGATTGGACTCGGCTGTTTTTGAACAAATAACCATTTATTGTCAAGGCTTTTCAGGAGCTTTCATTTTCCTTTTTGAAAAACATGATCCTGTGCCAACCTAACAAATGTGTAACACTAAGTAATAAGCAAAATAACGGGCCACCCTGCCACACTAGTTTATAGACAACTTTAGACTGTCACAGTTGTACAAGTCTAAGCTAAGACAGAAACCCAGTTAAATAAAGCAGACATATTAAATCAAAACCCCACCAGTGGAGTCCCTTGGGGCATAGCTGCTGTTCCTAAATGCTACAACTGGTCTTTCAAGTGGGAGGATGCACGGGAATAACAGTCCAAGGGCAGAGCAGCCCATGTGCCGCTCTCTCCTCCCGGACGCTGGAACAGCATGCGGGAGAGCACAACCAGAGAGCCTTTTCCCTGTATCATCTCCTGGAACAGCGGCAGAGAGCACGGGACAGAGCTGTCTCAGCCCTAAATGAGCAGCCACGCTTGTGGTGGGCAGATGAAAGGAGAAGCCCCCGCGCCTCTGCCGTGCAGACCTGCCTGCCTGCTCCATCCGCTGCGTGGCAGCAGGTGAAGCTCCGGCCCCTGGTGCTCGTTGAGTGTTAATTCCACCAAAAGTCTCCATTTTGAACTTATCGTGAATCTCTTAAACTTAGCCTGAAGTAATCACACAACAACCTATCCATTAGACAATGAACAGAGATTATTCAGCTTCCTTGTACCACAGCGAAACAGCAGCTTCCTTCCTGCCAGTGATTGTGGTTGTGATTAACTGCGCAGTTCAAGGTGAAAGAAGAATGCGGTTCCAGGCATATATGGCTTCCTTTAACCTCAGCAAAACACAGTGCCAGATATTTCAATTAGTGTGTACCAAGGTCACAAAATCAATTTCTTATCGCCGAAAAACACACATACTGTAAATTTCATTTTCAAACCATAATCTCTAAATTAAATCTGTGTACCTAAAAAATATACAGTGCAAAATTGCAGTCCTTCAGCCCCCTCCCCCTCCTGCAGCTGAGCAGCATTTTCACAAACATCACCTGGCTTTGTGCTCTATATTTAGAGCACAATGTTTGGTTAGATTCTAATCTTCTTGGAGGACGTCATTATCTCTTTCTTTGGCAAATAGAGGCCCAAAGTGTCAATTACCTTCTTAAACTCTTTCATACACACAGGGCTGAGCGGGGTTTGATATTCTGTCTGCCAACAGCTCAGTCGGCAATTTTTCACAGTCATACACAGAAAAATTGTGCACCAGCAAATCATCCTAGATAAATTACACATTTCAAACGAGGTTACAGACAACTTCACCACTCCTGGCCAGTTTATTCTGGAAGAGGAAAACAAACAAACAAAATAAACCAATCCTAAAGAGAACGCTTTTCTACTATTGAACTCTATGAGTTATTGAACAGAGACAAAAGTAAAATCAGTATGCCAGATTGGTGGAATACTATATGGAAATCAACGTAGCTGCACAGAAATGACATAATTGTCTCTTATGTGTGTAATTCCTTATGATACTTTCCTTGTTATGTGGGTAACACTGACTTCATAGCCCCAAGGGCAGCTGCAGAATCTGATAGCTGTAGCAGGCTCTACCGTGAGGCAGACCTAGGTACAGAAGGTGTCTCAAGGAAGTGGAATTTATGGAAGCAATTTCTTTCCAATAAATCCCAGTCTTTCCTTAACAAAAGCTAATTTCAACTATACAACCACAGAATGAGTAAAACTGGCAATTCTGAGATTGCTTTACCTTTTTTTTCATGGAAAAGGTTGCTTTTTATTCACATATCCACTTATAATAGGTCCCTGTGTGCACATTTGTGTACATTTAGTATACATGTATGAGTATACATGTTCTGGAAATATCTTCCATCCTTTTACTTCAAACCAGCGAGTGAGAAGAATGTATTGTTACTGTTGGACCTTTTGGGACCACTTCAGATGCTGGAGATACAGGAAGTGAATCATATCTCTGGCAGACACAAAGTAAGCAGACTCTGAGATAATAAGTTTAAAGCTCCTTAAATTAATTTTCCCACATCCTCTAAACATGTAACATATTGATTGATTCTTAGGACCATAAAGAAGGATGAAAAGAGTATTTTCTCAAGCAAGGAAATTAGCATTATTTGGCAAGGGTTAAAACACATTTTGAATTAAACAAATAAGAAACCATCCATGCGCAGCTGATCAGCTTGAAAGTTTGGGTACATTTTTGAGAGAGACAACTAACTCTTTTCTACCACATCATCTACACACATTTTTAAAACTCTTTTTAGATGCAAACAGGACCAATTTAAAAGAGAGACTGGATATGATTAAAGATGTAACAAGAGGAAGTTTTGTTTCTTCCTGGCCCATTCAAAAAATGCATTACTGTATTTTAGTCATGCTCAAAGTACCATTTCAAGAAAATGTAAATAAAAACCATGGAAAAAAAGACAGAGCTGCCTTTTTTTTCTTTTCTCCCCCCCAAATCTGTGAATGTAATGAGTCTGTCATGGGCTTGGTCCAAAGCTTATTAAAGTCAGGATCAATCTTACAAGTTATTATAGTGGGCTGTATCTCTGGCCCAGGCAAACTGTTTTCTGGCAGTAGGAAGGAGAGCTAACCCTCTGAAGATTTCTCTCTATCTCATTCAAGTGAGAAACTGGGAGATATTTTTTCATATGAGTGAGAAAACTGGATTTGGCACTTTGAATGCATAAAATGCTTCGAGTAAAAATTTTATGGACTCAGCCATTTACAGAAGTAAGACAATTGGAGAAAGACAGACTCCATTTAGCAGGATTGTATTGTTACTTCAAACATATTGCACTGCTTTCCATCTGACTAATGTTCTCATGCATCACCAGGCACTGTTGTAACACACTCTCCCCTTTCAAATTCCCAATCTACTCTTAAAAGCTTCAACTAAAATATACTTTCAATAGTAGCTAGTTACAATAAACAATTTCAGTCATAAAAAGTAAAGTCAACTCTACAAAAACTGTTTTGACTAACAATGTTAGCCAAGGGTATGGCTATTTTCAGGAACGTAAACATAGCTCTGTCCTTTGCAACTGGAAGGCAACCACGCAACAGCTGGTTAGTCCCCAGCAGTCTGCATACATCTCAGCCGTCAAACCCTTCCCAAATTCACAGAAAAGTGTAACATCTTGCACATGAAAAGGTAAAAGCCATACATAAAGCCGTAGGTCCCCAAATGGCCAGGAGCTTGCTATGTTAACCCATATATTAACATCCATGCCTTCCCAGGCAAGGGGACCATCATGCGCTGGAATATCAAATCCTCCCAGCTAATTTGTCCAGGCTTTTCAATTCCATGATCTGCCTACAGGTTTAATCCGGAATGTGGGATCAAGATATGTTGGCTGGGTAACATCACACAGCTCAGCAGTCAATCTCTGCACTTCAAGAAAAGGTGAAAACCATTCAGCTACATTATGACCGATGAAGACATGGAAGGCAAGAGGAACCCTGAAGGCATGGGATTAATTAAATATAATACCTTCATAGGCAACAAACAGGATGGTGCCTCCTAACATTTCCTGGGATCACCAAAAAGCCAGACACCTAAGCCTGGAGTTGGAATTCTGAATCTGAAGATGACTTCTGCCCTTTCACGCAGCCCGTGCACTGGTTTTACTACACTCCACCTTGAAACCATGAAAAAGATCCAACAGCATTTGAAGGCAAAGCAGCAGAGACTGGGAGACACAGGAGGAGAGGGGGAAAAGCAAAAGGGGTAAGGAAGAGTAGGAGATGAGCCCAGAGGCTATGAGGAACGTGTCAAAAGGGCTGGGAATCGGTGGTCTGCTTTGGCCTCCTGCATAGCATATCCCAAGGTTTCCAAGCTGTCACCCACTGTGTTGAGCCCTGTTATTTGTGTTTGGCTAAGGCATATCTTTCTCCTGCTGTGCTATGCTAGAGCAGCTGCAATTTGCCTTTTTATAGCTTGTGGTAACTGATAGCAGTGAAATGAATTTAGGAAGTGTGTGGACTGGATCTTCCATATCAGTGATTTCAGACTATTTGGTAAACACAGAAGTGACATCCAGTGATGTATGCCTGCTGGTAACAAAAAAAAAAATTCTCCACTGGTGAACCTGCATTTGGATTAGATCATTTTCTATTGAAGGACACTTCTGGATAGAATGAAATTATTATACACCGTGGTTTTACAGGGCCATGTTAATTTGAAAGGTAAAATTTCCCTCAAAACTATACACCTATCAGGTGCTGCAGAATGGCAACGGTGACACCAGTGAATCAAAACCAATTCAGTGACTGCAATAACAGTCGGTGGGACACAGCGACATCACCTTAGAGCCAGGAGCTGATGTCTCAAAGGAAAGCTCCTTTTTAGAGCTGGCAAAAGCCAGAGAGTTTGTCACATGACCCTCGGTAAAACAAGAAAATATGTTTGTGTTCGGATATTGAGTAGGCTTTCAATTTGATTCAGCTGAGTTTACACAAATTGCCCGGTGTTCTAACAGGGATTCTGTATTTTGATATAAAATACCACTTTGCACTGATGTATATGGTTGGACTCAATGATCTTGAAGTCTTTTCCAACCTAACCAATTCTATGATACTATTTCTTGCCTCTGGAAAAAGATAAATCCTCCTGCACTGCACTTCAGAAAGAGAGTCAGTGTCTTGCTTCAGTACAAAGTTTCCCTGAGAGCCTAAGTCCCCGCTCACTATTTCTGGAAGAGCTGTAACTATTTTACAAGTAAGACTGATTAATTTTGCAGTATAATTTGCAGGTGACATTTACAAGGGAATATTGTGTGGGGATATCTGGGAGGGATATTGTATTCAGACTTTTCCTGCTTGCCTGCCTACCCTCCTGGAACAAACAGCACTGCTTCATTTTCCTTCCGTATTTTACAAAGTTAAAGTAAACACTGTGATCACACTGTTTACTTTAATTTCCTGCAGTGTGCCAGCAAAGCAGCAAATTGGCAGTCAGCAATCAAGAAGCAGCCAGTATTGAAACAGCAGAGCTGCTTAGGAAAGCATCAATGATGCCAACTCATTTTTCCCTGTTTTAAAAATAAAATATTGGCTTCTATGAAGTTTTACTTCCACCTCAATCTTCTCTAAAGGATCTGAAATTTTGTTTGTTTTCTTTAATTTTCTTTTGGAAGAAAGCTGTGATTATGAGCAACACCTAATTTATATGGCCAACTCTTCTCATATAAAGAAATGGATTTACAAAAGTGGCAAATATATGCTATTTATCTGTAAAAAATCCATGGCATTTTTGCACAAGAGGAAGTTAACTTGTCTATAAATCAGTCTTATCTGGATATATTTTTATTTTTATGCCAAGAGCGTTAGCTGTGCTACTTCAATTAGGTGTATAATAATGTGAAGCTAAAGCCTCATGCATTACATTCAGAATACACATCTGGCCAAGAACGGAGTCCTAAAAGGCAAATAGTTATATTTTCAGAGGCCGTTTTCTCTCATCTTAGACTACATAAAGCAAGGAATATAAATACAAAGAGAAGAAATAAGAAGAATGGGATAGTATTTTGTACCTCAGAGGTGTAAAGCTTGACAAGGTGACTCATTTATGGCTTTCTGGAAGATACTGTGCGGAAGGAATTTATTGCTATGTAAGTTATAATTCCAATATATAAAAGAGGCCAGATCCTACAATCAGTTATTCTCCTGAATAGGGGAATTCCTGCACATATTCTTACTGAAGACAATGGAATTATGAAGAGGATTAGCTTTTTGGTAGACTGGCCAAAGTATGCCTTCGGAAAGTCCAAAACATGACCTAATTTAAAGTGGTTGAAATCTTGTGGGAAAGATTGTAACAGGATAATTATTTTAAAAGCCGTGACTTTGACACCAGGAAATTAAATTCATATCTATATGTCTTTATCTATACACAGCAAATCCAATAATCTTGAGCTCTCTGCAGACACTTAGCCAGCTGGCAAAGGGAGCAAAGTAAAAACTAACAAACTCCATTCCTAAGGTATGCTGACATCAGTGATTCATGATTCATCAATAATGGTGCTAGGAAATAAATGTAACAGGGCATTATTGCCTTTTGCAGCACAGTAAACTCAAGGGAAAATGTCTACGTGTATCACATCGAAAAGAGCTAACAAAGAAATAACTTTTAAAAGTATTTAAGAGGTGTTACAAGTAAGTGAAAGTAGAGAAACAAATGTAAACCTTTTAAATACAGTGAGAATGTACCTGTAAATAAAAAGGGACAGTTTTCCAGCTATACAAGCTTAAGAGGGCTAACCTGAAAACTACCATTTTTTGTTGTTCAACATTTTTACAAGGAGAAGGAATTTGAATTGCTTGTTCCAGAATAAACCCTCAAAACAACCACTGTTCTGGTTTAAGTGTCTACCAGGATAAGCACAATGAAGAAGTTGGTTCTACGCTATTACGCGAAATTATTAATGTTGTTGACAGTAATTACGACTCTCACAACCTATCTAAATAACTAAAAGGGCAAATATGTAAACACAACGTGCCATATATGCTCTTTAGAAAATGCCTGTATTAGCACATAATTGATGATCTCCTTGAAGGTGACTGGACTATCATTGTAAAAGCCTAAGATTATTAACTGAAGAAAAATGGGTAGCTCTCTCTAGAACAGCAGATACACCTGCTGCTTTCGTCACACAAAACAGCAAGATCTAATACATCATTAAACAACTGAGGCTTTGCTTTACGTTTTCGTAGCTTTAAAGTATTCATGATAGGGTTTAGCCTATATTTCTAATATTTCTAATCCTTTTTAGAGCCCACGTAATTACAATTCAGGTTACTTGTTTATGCTATTAGAGGACTACTGCACAGTATTAATAATGCACCGTGTAACGTGCTGCCCTAGAGAGATGTTTCTCTTTCAGGGGCAACAGCCACATAGTTCTGATACAAGCTTCGCTGCTTAGCTGGAGGGTAAGTGACTTTGGTGGTTGTTGAGGTATTTTACCAGAGAAAATGTTGGTCTCCTGACATGAAGCTTGCTTCAAACCATTGCCACTTAACTGCAAAGCACCACAAATACATCTAGTAGCTGGTTTGCCTGGGCTGACATTGGAAATTTTATTTTAAAGATTGAGTTTCCAAACACTTAGTGTAATTCTTAATAAACAATTAATTGATTCACAAGATTTGTGAATGTATATTTCACTGTACTGAATTTTCTTTAAATGATCAATAAATGTTTTTATGACTTTTGTATGTATAACTCCTTAAGAAAATACAGGCAAAAAAAGAAAGCAAGAAAAAGATACTGTATGAGAAAAAAAGAACATGGAAGGTAAGATAAATCCATCCTCACACAAATGGATTTAATAACGCCATAATGGGTACATATATAATGGATGGATTTAAGAACATCAGTAATGTCAGTGAACAACAGGTATCTTTACTGTAAATTTAATTGATGATTCATAATCACAACTTTCTAGAAAAGTACAGATAATGTAGTGGATACCAGATCATGGTACATAAGTAAATGCTGGTTTGATTTGTTCCAGGTAGTATTGCTGAAAATTGACTTGGTTTTCTTCTTTCTCTGCATTATTCACAAGCGTAGGCCCTTGACTCTGCAAACATAATGTGCACTTAACTTTCAAATCAACCAGCTTACTCATGGTAGTAAAATTGAATTAGTGCAAATACAATACTAGTGTGGTGAAGGCCATTCCTTCTTATTTTCATTTGACCAGCTCAATAGACAAATAATGATTGACCTATATTTTGGGCAAGGTTAGCATTAAATTCAAGAAATATGTTTAATGACTACATGACATGTGATGCAAAGAAGAGGCTGAGAGAACAGTGTTTGTTCAGGCTTAAGAAGAGAAGGCAAAGGGGAAATCATATTGCTGTCTACAGCTACCGAATGGGGGGTCACGGGGGTTTATAGAGGAGATGACGCTAAGCTATTATTAGAAATGTACAGCGGTAAGTGCACATGAGAGGCAAAAGTTGCAAGCTGCAGCAAGAGAAACTGCAACTAGATATGAGAAAAAAGTTTTCAAAATTATGGTAGTCAGACACTGGAACAGGGGCCTAGAGAGGTGTGCAATTTTCATCCTTGGAGATACTCAACACTCAGCTGGACAAGGCCCTGAGCAATCTTCTCGAAGTTGGACCCGCTCCAAGTAGGGAGCTGAACCAGATGACCTCCAGAGGTCTCTTCCAAACTAAATTATTCTACAATTTTTGTTATTCCTTATTGTTTATTATTTTAGCCAGCTATATTTCTCTCTAAGCATTCCCAGCTTATAAAAGGTTAGGCAGCTTTCTTTGGAAAAAGGTCTTTGCATTCTAAAACAAGAATACTTCCAAGTACACCATGGCAAATGAGCTATAAAAATCCAAACTAAAGGTGGGCCGCTTACCTGTGCTCATACCAAACCGAAGTGCCTCTGTTACTGCTAAGTTTCCCAAGATGCATGAAACACAAAACCTGACCAAATGGATGGTTAATATTCATAACTACTTCTCTGGACACGGAAAACTGACAAGATTCATATGGGTTTCAGCCTGCCTGCAGTTGGGAATAGCTATATCTAACAGTGGAAATAAGTACTAGAGCTATTCATAGCGGAGGACAACTCAAAAATGAAAGCAGGGAAAACATCCTTTTCGTTGGATGGAAGATAGAGCCATCCATAGGTAGACCCCTCTGTAGGATTTCTGGCATATTTCCCTTGCAAGCAGCTGTAGTGGAAAAATTAATATTGGCCTCACACGTGGGCATGTCTCTGTGGCACACACACCTCCTCAGTCTTCTAGAGTGGCCCAGGAGCTGTATTATTTGATCATGATCAGCTGCTGGGAAGAGTGGCCTAGCGGTATGTGTGTGTGGATGAGATGTGAGGGCTGTAAAGTAGCAGTCATGCCAACTCCAAGCTTCAGAAGTCCAGAGTCACAAGGGAAATTGCTGAAGCTAAATCAGAGTAGATACATCAGCATCTCTCATGGAAAAGGAAAGCTGGAAAACAGGTCATACTCAACTGAGATGCACGATATGCTATATTAAAATACTAGGCTGAGAGTAAGTTGTAGAATTTCTCAGAAACTGCTAAAGTTTTTGGCTTTGAGAACATGTTACTGTAAGGTGTTGTGACATAAAGTTTAATCCTTGAGCTAATGGGCTCTTGAGTAAGTTTTTCAAGCAAGCACATAACAGAAATGCATATAGGTAAAATCTGTTTACCGTAACAGAATGTTATGCCGTTTCCCGTATATCCTTGGGAGCAATAGCAGCCTGTTGTCCCACCCTGAACTTGACACCTGGCGTCTTTGTGGCATGTCATGTTGCAGCTTGCAGAAGTGCAACCATAGTCCAGCAGACTGGAAATCAGAACTGGAACAAAGGAAAAACAGACTTGATTCTTCATCTCAAAACTTCATTCCGAGCTCTAAAACCAGATCTGAGCAAAAAGCATCCACAAAATTGGTATATTCCAGTAAACTTAACATCGCCACAGATTCAGCTATATTGCAGGATGGGTCAAGGTCCATCAACTACAGGGACTTCTTTGGTAAAACTACCAGAAAGAGCAGACACTGTAGATTAAGAACTTGTATATGTGCTCAACTAGTATAGAATTGGTAAACAATGTAGAAGTTACTCAGTGATCCGGGGAAAACATTTGAAAGGCTTTCAAAGCTCTCTAGTACTTTCCAGTAAAGCACAGACACTTATTTGCACTCTGAATTATGTATTGAGTGTAATCCAAACTGCCCTACACAGATCAAGTGAAAAATACCAGAGGGTTCCCCTGATCAGAGTTTTTATTTTTAAAAGCACTTCCATACTTGTGTAGCTAACACATATGCATGGTCTGAGAGATTAAAATGACATGTCACAGTATTTATAGCATTATGACATCAGGGTTTAAAGCCTTATCCAAATTATTTGAAGTTAATATCTTAAAATACCGTTTCCATGTTATGAAAGTATTTTCTTCTTTTTCCCATCCACTGAATGATTCCTAAATGGTATAACTACTTTCCCATTGTATGTATGCATATGGTTTTCAACACAAAGACAAAAGGAATCTCTCCCTTTGAGAAAACTAACAGCTCACTGAATAATTATACACACCCTGTAATAAGTTGGAAATGAGACAGTTAGCTCAGAAGGGAAAGTAAGTTTTTTACTTTGTACTTTATAAATTATTAGCAGGACATAAGGAAAGATGTAGAACACATAAGACCCTTTTGGAAACTGTCTTCCCCTGCAGTTCTCCTTTTCCCTACCCAAATATTATTCTGGATATTTTCTAGCTTAGTGTTACAGTTACAGGTTTCATTGCTTCAGGAAATCTCACTGAGGCATTGTTTTCTTGGACAAGTTAAAATTTCATGAAAAATTCAAAAGACTAAAAATCACATACACTTTTTAACAATTATATATAATCCAAAACAATTTAGGTATCAAGTTTCATCTTTTCCTTCTGTTTTTGAGAGATACCATCTTCTAGAGCTTACAGCAGAAACCTGTGGGATTCTGTTGTCATTTTACTGTTCATAAAATGTGAAATCTAAAAATCTCCCATGCAGATGGAGAGAGAGAAAAAAAACCCAAACCCAAACCCACGGAAACCCACATTGTTTCTGTTTTTTACAGAACAAAACCCACAGTGAGATAAAGACAGGCATTTGTGGGATTTGGTTTTGGGATGATCCTAGCCATGCAATTACCGAATCCAGTAGCAGCATTGATCAAAGCTATGGGGACATTCAGTCCCACGTACCCAGCAGCTTTCCACCATCTCCAACACACTCATTTCTCCTTGTCAGACCCCACTCCCTTCCCACCTGCCACTCAGTCCCGGGGAAGGAGATTTCACCTACCTAGGAATGGAAGCAGTTTCATTGGTGATGCTGTTGCTGTGTGGTGCCTGGTGCAGAGCCCCTGTGTCACAGAAAAAACCTCCCTGCCTTAAAATGTATGACCATGTGCAAAATACGCACACATGCCTATCAGGAAAGCGACGTCCTGGTGCAGGCGTAGCCCTGACACTGCCCTTTGTCCTGAGCTTCACGTTTCCAAAAGCTCCTGAGACTCGCAGGCAGGACAGGGAGGGTCAAGAGGGGCTGGGGACCTGGTCTTCTGGCAAGTAGGGAATAAATGAGAAGGGATTAAATGAGAAAGCAAAAGAGAAGCAGGAGCCTGGGTCTTGCAGGGGGTATCAGAGAAGATGCAGGGGTGAGTGGGTTAGAGAAGCATGGGCTAAAGGAGCTGCTCGGGAGAGTGCCTGGGGCGGGGGGGGAGGATGAAGATCCAAGGGGTGAGCCGCAGCCCGCTGGCAGAAGGAGTGAAGGAGCAACAGAAGGATGGATGGTGGAGCAGATCAGGGAGGGTGAGGAAGAGGTGGAGGAGATTAGTAACTAGCTCAGGGTTTACGAGCTCGGAGGTTAGCGGTCTACATGCTTCCTTCCACCTTTTCCTGGTGAGCTGAGTATACGTGAGCCCCAAGACCCGTGTTTTTGGAGACAATCTTGGCTGACTGCAATCGTTCTTTCCACTGCTTTCTTCAGTTTTGAGATAGATCCTTACCGCAGCCAAGCACTGTTGCTTTAAGGGTAATGGCCTGTGAGGAGGTACAGGAAATCCACTGAACTCTGCTTTGTGAGGAAAACAAAGACGTATAGGCAGGGAGGAAAGAGGCAGGAAGGCAATTGTATGGCCGGGAATCTCAGGAGCCAAAGGAGCCGAAGTTTCTATGGGTTTGTGGGACCGTAACAGGGTGTTGTGTAGTAGGACATATTCAATATAGCCAGTTTGCTAAAGTGTTTGGCATGTCTTTGGGTTAAACATGAGAGCAGTTGTATCCTTGTTACAGCATCCGAATCGACGAGACTTCAGCATGTACTTATATTATACATGGACATGGCAGTATTGTCTCTAATCTTGTTACGGATGATGCGCATACCATCATTTCCCAGCTTCCTGGAGATGATGACTCACGTATTGAAACATTATAAAACTGAGGCATTGATGTATGCCTGTCTTTATAGATGGAAACAGAGGGACATGCACAAACAGGCATGCTGCTGGAAAAGTGGAGAATATCTCTAAACTAAATAAAATGGACACGAGGCTGTGGAATGTCACTGTGACAAAATATCTCCTGTCTGACTAGAAAGTTTTGGAGCTGGGACTTTGGTAGGGAACTGATGGGAAGGCATCAGCTTGCTCTTAGAAATTATCTGTGGATGTCGAAACATTTTTTCTAACCTTGTTAAGAACTATTTGCTCACCATTTTCTAGCTTCATGGTCGCTGTGGGCTGGAGTTCAACGGGTTAAACTCTACTCAGGCCAGGGAGGTGCGAGACATGTAGACATAGCACGTAGGTGTCTGGTTGGCACAAAGTACTTCTGTAGCACCTTGGCAACGAGAGAGGAAGCTCCAGTAACCGGATGTTAATTTTCGATGAACCACAGAGTAATGAACAAAGGGTCCAGGTGTAGGAAGACTGTTTTTCTCCTGTTTGATTTTGTGAGGGGGGGGAGGACTTAAAGGGGAAGAGAGGAAGGGACTAGGAGTTAGTTTGTTTTAAGTTTTCCCGTAATCTAATGCACAGAGACATAAAGGAACAGAAAGTCACATGAACTGAGGGGAGCTTTGATCTGCACATCCTGTCCTTCGTGCTGACATGCGCTGTATTGTAAGCTTGGCTTGTCTGAACGAACTTACAGATCCTGCTGCTGAATTTCAGCTGACTACTAAGGGCTTGGTTTGGAAAGCCTATAATGCAGAAATTATATCTTATTGCTCTGTGTCTTTTTACTCCCCAAAATCAAGCTAAGAGAGGTTTTAGTAGTAAGCGAGTGGAGAGAGTGGAGTCACAACATAAAATTCAGGTCTTAAGAGCTGGAAACATATTTTTGAAAAGTCAGAGATGTACATTTCAACTTTGTCTAGACATCAGCTTTCTGCAACGAGTGTTTGGATAGACTGGTTGGAGAGCAATTTCATGAATCATAGTGATAGTAAATTTATAGTAAAAACTTTAATTCCTTTTCTGATTCAAGGCCTAAGGACACAGGAGAAATTGTGGATGACTCAGAAAAAAAACCATAATCTCACTATAAGAAGACAAATGCCTCCTTTCCTTTTTGGTAGAAAAGCACATGATAACTTGCTTTTTAGTAGTCAATGGTTCAAACCTATCAAGGGGCTATGCCAATCAGATCAGGATACTTTCCATCCAGAATAGTGTAGCTGAACTACTCCACTCACAGGTATAGTGGACAACATCGAAGGCAGCGCATAGGTCTAATTGGCAAATGGTTTACATTGTGACAGGCAATGGGTGAGGAGGGAACACATAAAGAAGAAAGATGTGGAAGAACAGAGCAAGGACAGAAGAAGGAAGGTTAGGTCAAGAGGAACTCTGGGTGATAAAAGGAGCTTCGATCAGATTTAGAAGGCAATAGGGAGACAGTGAAGAAGAGGGATTTAGGAATATCTTAATGAGATCTCAATACTGGGAGCAGTGGATTACTTTTGCATTAGACTACTTTAAAAACTGGCTAATGTGAGTGTCAGTTAGAGGCTGAAGACAGCCAGGTCGCAGTAGGCATGGATGTGGAGAAGGATGGACTTGCAAAGATTTTATGGGGAGAATGAAGAGGAAAGGGGAGATTTCTGAGACATTTTGGAGATTAAACCAGGAGGATTTATTGATAATATCTATTGGCATATAGGGATAAGGAGTCAGACAAGTGGAGATGAGCAGGTGAACACATGAGAAAGAAGACACTTTCAAATTTGTGCTGTCAAAATTTTCAAAATATGCTGAGAAAAAAGTATTGAGGTGTCATAAAACTGAAGTATTGATGGGTGCCTGTCTTTATAGGCAGGGATGAGGGGCATGCACAAACATGCATATTCTTGGAAGACTGGAGAATATGTCTGAACTAAATAAAAAGAGTACAAGAATGTGGAATGTCAGGACTGCAGAATCCATCACTGTTTGCCTCGAAATAAAGAAGCATTAAAAAGAAATAGTTTGTGGAAACACTTCAAAAGACAACCTTGCCATTCTTACACATGGGAAGCAAAACCCTAATTCTATACTTAAGTGTGTTGTTCATTTTATAAATGGGCTCATTTATCTTTGCAAGACTGAGTTAGGAGAGCATAAGTAAATGAATATACACAGGTTAACATGTTTGACTTCAAACCACACATTTTTGGTTACTGATCACTGTGATTACAATATCTTATGTGTGACTGTAAAATTCTCAAGTTGGTTTCTTTGCTGGTGAACTGATAGGAAGACATCAGCCTGCTCTTAGAAATTACTGGTTATTTTCCAAGCTTGGCATCGTGAAAAAGTGTATTTATTCACAGTGGTTTTAAAGGTAATTGGGATGCTGATCGTGCAGACAATGCTATGAAACTAACACCCACAGCTGATGAGGGAGGGAAGTTAACACTTCCTAGAGCTCAGTCTTTGGTAGCTTTCAAAAGATAAATATAGATAAATATAGAACAACTGCTTTCATTCCAGAAACTGCCTATAGTACCAACAAAGGAACAAAAACTGAACAGAGCTAGCATTAGGTGTTTTTCCTTTAAATTAACATAAGCATGATCTACAGTATTAAAGATATTTATTCTTTTGGTGTGATATATACCAAAGAGTCTCATCACATTTGCAGTTTTATATTACAGTGAGGAAAAACAAGTGTGGTATATCAGGATATATATATTTCTTTCTCAAATTACAAGTTAAATGTGCCAGTAGATACTTAGCAAGAGCCAAAAGATGTCGCCTGATGGGCATCTTACACATGTATCTGCCATAGGTTGTGGACCCCACTTTCAGGCCACTGTGGATCGTCCCGAGAGGGGATGGTGAGAGTGTGTATCAGACTGAGTGATCCTGAACGCTCCAGGTAGAGTTCACACATCTTTAGCCTCCTTGCTGTTGAGTTCCACATATATTCAGCATCCTCAGACTCTGGTATCTAACCCATCCACAGTGTGCTCCAATATAATCCACTCTGCATGTGCAGAAAAGCCACATGTGCATGCACACACACATTTATCTCTATCACATAAGCACATAAATATATCTATTACTGAATTGGGCTGATAAATATTTAATGCCAATAATTAAAAAAGGATCATGATCTTTCCTTTCAGCCTTTGCATTTTTTGACAAATGACTGTTCACTTGAATCACCAAGTTGGCTGCCAAAAGGAAAATGGGATGTAAAACAGACTGAGGATGCACAAATGCCTTGGATAAAGATTTTTCTCTGATGCTTGCTGTTTTTTTTAAATATCAAATTAATTTATTGGTTTCAAACCAAATCCTATCACTTCAAGAATTTGGATGGTCTTTATACTACTTCAGAAATGTTTCATTTATCCTAGTCACTAGAGCAATTATAGGTTTTTTTCTAGTCAATAAAATCTGGATACAATTGAAAATGTACTTAAATGTCAGATCAAAATAATGAATTTCCATGGTTGGTTAAAATTATTTTCAAATAAAAAAATCCAGGGAAAACATTTTCCAAACACCGACTACTCTATCATAGAGGAGCCTACCTCAGAGGACTCTATCCCAAAAGTAGTGTTAGCATCTGTTTTATAACTGCCTCACCTTTCTGTCTGAGTGCCTCACGAATCCTTATTGTTTTATGTGCAAACATCATATTCCATCTGAGCATACAGGGCTGAATATATCTCTTGGGATGATGTAACTCTAGGCAATTCTGAAGCAATAAACACACAAACACACATAAACTTATGCAGGCACACATCCTACTAAATCTGCGTAGCTATGTCCATCTGAAAGAAATTGCACATTTCAGTGTTCAGAGCCAGTTTCTTTCTGCTCTTTGCTTTACCTTGGATGAAGTCATGAAATGAGGGAATTTAAAGTGAATGCAATGTTTCTGAAAGCCAGATTAACTACCCTGAAATTGGGCTCTGTTTCCGCATCTGCTATAATACAGAAGAGATGTATGGACTGAGTATAAAGATCCTCACAGCTAAAAGGGATAAAGTAATTCAGTTTCCATGTCTGTTTATGTTCTTCTGGGACTGGCCATGCTATGGTAGTGCTAATGATAGTCACATCTCTGCAGGAGGAATAGAGTGAACCCCATGAATAATTACACCAATGAAATGCCAGATTACCAGTTGCTTTTAATCCACACTCATTTTATGCCAGACCATTAGACGTGAAGGGCTCTTACAGTGCAGTGCTAATATGTTAACTACCAGATAACCAGAGTAGCTCCTAGAAGAGCACAATTATGTCTTCTTTCTTCTACTTACATGGGAGAAGAGTTCTGACACTTCTCGTTCGTTTATCATACAGTCTTAGACTTGAAGTAGTGGCAGTCACTGTCCTAACCTGTCCAGGTGTTTACCCTCACAACACTCCAGTCAATATGCCAGCAGGCCAATATCCCACAAAGCCAACCTGGATTTTTTCTCCTCAGGTAACAGGCTGAAAAATGGTTAAACTATGACATAGGTTTGGACCCTTATTGAATTAACTTCCGTGTCTGTTGAGGAATGACTAGATCCTAAGCGAGGATCTTGGGATTTGATCCTACACTTCCCAGGAACCTCCAGCTGCTGTGGGTTTGTATCTTGCAGAGGTGCAGGCCCAAAGGGAGCAGAGGAGGAGGTGTGACCAGCTAGATGTGGCCACAGGGGTGGAGAGGACTGTGGTTAGATGAGGTATACACAATGCTGGAATAGAAGATGCTCCTTTCCATCCTCTCAGTCTCTCACAGTTACAAATGTCCTGGTTAACTGCTCCTAGAAGTGCCGGCTCTCTGCTACTTTTGTGCTCTGCCCCCCTTCTCACTGTCCTGCCATGGCCAGAGCCCTCTTCCCCCTGCCCCCGTTCCTTCCTCACCACCTCCCACCAGCTGCATCCCTCCCTCCTTTCTCCCAGTGACTCCTCAGGAATTTGTGCATTTCCTATCCGAGAACTCTTGCAGAAGGAAAAATGCTTGAGGGAACAAGCAGTGAACAAAATAATACTTGGCAAAATGATACTCAGAAGAGGAAAATATTGCACGATTGTTTAGGACTTAGAGTGGAAAGTTCATCCTATGAACTGCCAAGAGTCCTATAAGTCAAAACACCTGCATTAAAAACAATTGTATCATCATCGACTTTTTGCATTATCCCTTCCTAGGCAGAAGGTTCTCTGTGATGCATGGGCCAAGAAACCAATTATTCTGCAATAGTCTTTCTCTGTGATATCATCTCCTTCATTCAAGGTTTCAGGAACATGGTAGTTCACCGGGAAGTTGTAAAGTTTGGAGAAAAGTTGGCAGTAGCCCACAGAGCACAAGTGAAGTCCCTCCACTCAGTGACAGCATGGACAATGCTCTGACAGAGAGAAGAGCAGAAGGAACAGGAGGGACAGGTCCTCAGGCATCCCTGCTATTACCTAATTGATTTTCTAGCATCCCACTCACTTGGCAAGCCACGTCGTTCATGTGGACTGACTCCAGAAAGAGCTTCCTTTGGACCCCAGTACTACACAGCTGAGAGTTCATAGCAGCTACAGAAAAGTTCAGGCTTTGTTGCTGCCTGGAACAGTGACTTAGAGCCTCATTCTTACTCACTTCATGCTAGAGGCTCAGGTCCCTGTGGTGTTAGGGCACTGATGGCTGAGC
>NW_008824053.1:9359239-9380411 GCF_000699105.1 Pygoscelis adeliae | reverse complement strand
AAATTAAAGCCTGTAGTATGCTGGTTTGACCCTCTGCTAGAGACGACCACCAAAACAATTTATCTCCGTTGCTTCGATGAAAAGCTTAACATCTTAATTTAAATCTAATTACTCACTGCTAAACCTTTCTGTTTGTTCTCTAATGATAGCTGCTGGATTGTGACATGTCTTGAAGAAACTCAAAATATGCCCATCACAGAGTTGCATATTATTTTGTATGATGTTGATGCTCTTTTGACTCTGAAAGTAAACTGTTTGTTTAACTTGCATCCTTCAGACTGCTTTTCACATGTGTCTGCCCTTTCCTCTGGAGTTGTTTATTTTGACTATGTCCTTTCAGAGTTGCCTTTTGGCTTAAAATGGTGTAATTCCATCCCTGAGATGAGAAATTAATTATAAATAAATAAATCTAGTGATTTTTTTCCCCCAGCTTGGACTCCTGCACAGATGTCTAGAGGTTACTATTTCTATCTTACATTTGCCCTGCTTACAGCTGAAGGAGGGCTGAAGAGATCCTTCTGATCTGGACTCACCCTTCCCCAGGAGTGGACTGCAGCCTTTTTTCCTTCCTCACTGCCTCTGGACAGTACATCCATCCTAACCCAGAGAGATTAGAGCTAATTCATGCCCCATCAATACATAAAAGTAGTTCAAATGATTTCTTCCAACGTTCATAATCTTGTACTTGTCTGCATTGAACTTCATCTGGTATCTTGTTATTCAGTCACTCAAGTTTTATTAGCTCCTCCTGAAATTCCTTACTTTGGTCCTTGGTTTACATTAACTTAAATAATTGTGTATTGTCAGCAAATTTCAGCACCTTGTTATTCATCCCATTTCCCATATCATTAAATATGAGTGGTGAGCAAATAGTGGAGGAAATTATTCATGAATATTCATTTGAAGTTAAAAGCAAATTCCATTTTGACAGCATTTGTGACTAGTCCTTGTTCACTTTCTGCAAACAGTTGAGTGCTAAAGATTTACTGGTGCAAAGCATGCAGGAAATTCACATTTTACTCCCACATACAAATAATCCCTCCAAACAAAATTTAACCTGCGTGTTTCTAGGCAAATCTCACATTTCAGGGATAGAGGGGATATCTCTAGAGAGGAGACAGAGTCCCAGAAGCTAAGAGTATGTTTTGGAAGACCTCTCCCTTTCTCATGCAGAGACAATCTGACACAAGACAAGTAAGAAGAGGACTGCATTTCTGACACGTCCCGTTCGCCATCTGTATCAGCGCCCATCCAATGCCAAGCAAAGACCTGCAGTCCTGACCAGCCCTCCGTTGCCATCTGCACTGGCTCCTGACCAATCCCATATTTCCAACTGTTTTGGCTTATGGATTGGCTGTTCCATGCGTCCTGGCATTCTGGTTCAGTCCCATCTGGTAGGGGATTATGGACTCCCAGAAGGCTTGGTTGTACAGGTGCTACCTGGTACTGGTCAGCTGAGCCATTCGCAGCTCCTGCTAACAGGCTGCTGGCCACCACATCTCTGCTTTCCTCTGCCGCTACACACCCAGATGAAGCCCCAGGCAGGCAACCAGTCTTAGAGGGCCCCTGCCGATCTTGGCCATTTCAAGAAGTAAGTCTCCCTCACCCTGCACTGCTTACATGAGGCACAGCTTCTTTTTAAACGTGGCCCCATGTATTTCTAAAACAGCATCATAAGATATGTCATAAATCAAGATCATAAAAGAATGAGATATTTTATAATAGCAGTTAAGAACCAGTCCAGTCTATTACCACTTCTGTTACACGTTGCACAGCAACGCTAACCTAGATCAAGGTTATCTTTGAAATCCACGCAGATGCTAGAAAGGGAAAACAGAGAAGCAAAGCCTGTGAATAAGGCAGGGGATTTGCAATACTGTGACACAATGCATGAGAAACATTGCTATAGCAGAGAGATTAAATTGATTTGACTTCCATATGCCAAGAAGAGGTTGAACGGAGGTAGCTGGTGAGCAGTTTAATTTGATTTCCCCCATCCTTTATTTCTCGTTATTTTTAAGTAGCATTGATACTGTGTTAAGTGCACATATAAGGACAAGAAGCCTCTTCAGTTGCTTCAGTAAATTCAAACCTATGCTCCACATTAAGCTCTGGGTGAACACAATGTCAAAGTTCTCACATGCACCCTCACAGAGGACCATTTGTCCTTTTGGATGATTAGCCTAAATTGTTTTAAGATCTGTTCTGCACATTAGTATAATGACGAAAACAGAATGGAATACAGTCTGCAATGCTCAAAAAGCAGGAAGAAATATGTATTTGCCTCTGTTATATATAGTTCACTATGTGAACACCCAGGTATGGCAGGCAGTTCCTGAATAAATTCCTACCTGCAAACTAAAGTTAGTGGAAATTTTGTTTATGCATGGCTATAAGACTTGTTCTTTAAAAGAACTGAAATAAATGAGTCTGTACTGCTTCAACTGGTACTCTGAAGTCTTCACTTACTAATTCAGATTTTTCAGACTATTTTAAGTATTTTCAAAATACACTGCTGCTATATGTATGTGGCATAGTCAGTGCTGATTATACCCCATGACACAGCTTTTTTCCTAAGGTTGCGGGAAAGGAGACGTGCAGATACTCATATGCAACTTCCTTCACACAAATGCCTGTATTTAAAGTAAAAGGAAATTAAAATGAGATTCCATTGTTTAGATGAGAAAGTGCAAAGGTTCATGACTAAATTAATGTAATTCTGATTTTGACCTTTAGACAAAGCATTTAAGAGCTTTCCAATAATGACATCATATTCACTTGGTGCCTATGCCTTAGTTTGCATTATTTTAACTACTTAAGGAATAAAACAACTATAGATTTATAGTATATGCATGATATACTGTATATGTTATAACCCTAACACTCATCACAGTTGCTTTAATTCGAATGAGGATATGCTGGACTTCAGCTCACTAGTCCCTTCCCTACAGCCTTACAGCCACGATCCTAGAAACCTCTGGGCACGCAGATGGATATGTGTGAGAAGTTCCAGTGTGTTTCAGGGAACTACAGGGATGGGGAAGATGCACATGTACATTTGTTATTCTATATTTCACATTGTTTGCCAATCTCCATTCTTTAAAATTCTCCCCTAGGTATCTTGAATTATCTTTTATTTCAGTATTTTCAAAGCCTCCCTATCAGGAAGAGGGTTTCCTTGGAGATTTTGAGAAGATTTTGAGCTCACTGAAGTCAAGGGAACTACGCTGCTTTATGCAAGCTGAGGATCTAGTTTGATAGTCGCATCTTTGTGAATACAGAGCAGAATGAATTTATTCAAACTTATGAAAGCCACATGAATAACTTTGTTTGAACAATTCTGTTGTATCCCCTCTGCATTTACAGTGTAGTTTAGCAGACTGAAATTAATTTTTCTTCCCTGATTATGTTTTCCACAGACACTGGAAAGGTTGATGAGTACAATATAGTTTTAAATGATGTGCCTTGTTTATGCTTTTTCCTTTATGGTCCATTACTGTAGGATTTGAGTGGAACCATATGATTATAGTCTTAGGTTGTCATGCAAATGGACTCATTTTGTTCCATTTCCCATTCCCCTTACCATCCTTGTCAATGAGATGGATAAATCTTTCTCTGTGTTCTGTTCCTCATAGACTTGCAAGGCTGTCATCAGAGTGGATTAATCTTCTGCCTGTGTTATCACAAAATTCTCTGTCCTAACAATGACTTATCACTGAGTTTAAAGCCTGATATACTTTATACTCAATCTGTACACTTAGTCTTGCAACAAAAATTGTAATGAAAGCTAAAAATGGTACAAAACTAATCCATTCTTATCACAGGCTCTGAATTGTAATTTCATGGATTTCCTTGAATACGGCGTTTTACTGAACAATACCAAGAGAGAACATGGTAGAATAACGTACTTAAAATTTCAATTTTAAATGTCACCTAAAATAAGCTTCCAAATTGTTTAATTAAGTGACCATAACTGTATTAGAGGTTATTGCCAGCACAACTGCTGCACAAGCAGTTCCTTCGATAAAAGCCAGGATGTGGACAAACTGTTACTCAACAGCGTATAAAAACACCATTAAAAATAATGATAATGGTGGGACTTAAGCCTAGAATAATACAAATGTTAGAGTTACTGCTTCCACATATAATCCCTTAACTCTCCCTTTCATGCTTAGCTATTGCATGGTTTTTAAACTGACGTGTGGTTGTTATGCATGCTTGTAATTTATTCTTTTCTCAGGGTTCTCACACTGGTCTACATTATAAGAAAAAGATGTTTTAAGCATTTATTTAAAATATATATTTATGGGTGTGCTCAAGATGCTAGATGAAATAAGAAATGTTTAATATTTCTTGCTCTCTGATGTAATGCATAAAAGGCCAAAAGAAGCTGATTTAAGCTACTCTGGATGAAAATAAAGTCTTCTAAACTTTAAGCTATCTTGATGTTTTATTAACATATTAGGCTTGTCTACATGGGGATTTTAACATGAGGAAAAGAAGTCAGTGCTAGACTATGTTAAACGGAAGTAAGGGCTTCCACACCACTTCCTAAAGCTGATTTACAGAAATTCCCATGTTAACCATTTCCTTTACAGATTCTGTTTGTTTGACTTCATAGTTGGAAATTTTGGCCAGGAACCCAGTGCAAACTTTTGCATGTCGGCTCGTGATTTTTCTCACCGTGCTTTATGAGATGCCTCCTAGAACTGCGGGAGGCCTGAGACTTGCTGTGTTAAACTGCCATGATGCTTCTCCCATAACTCAGCTGTGTTTTGCCAGCTCCATTTCTAAACTGCCATGAGAGCAGCCTGGAAGACGCACTGCTCACTTACAGCAGTCTTTAATATAAACAGGATAATGTCTTGTATTGGCACTCACACAGTCAGATGGATTTGGCTTTGTAGCTTTGGAGGAGTAGAATTATGGTTTCAGGAGAAGGAAATCTGGAGGATGAAGTAAAAAGCAGTGTGTGGTTTGGGTTTTTTTTTTCCCTTGGAGGCTTTTCTCTGCAAATGCTTTCACAAAGTGCGACATTGCTGCTTTACTCAGCGAGCTGTGAATGCCTGCTAGGATGCAATCCTGGGAGGAAAGGCAGTGCTGAAGAATTTTATGCTGGAGAAGGTGATGATCCTGCTAAGCTGTTTGGCATGCATTTGAAGTGACAGAACATCCACGCAAAAACCCTTTTTCTCCTCCAAATTTAAAGGGGTGGGGTATTCTTGTTGCTTACAATACTGAAGGAGGAAAAACTTGAAAGGCAGCAGCAACAAACAGGGAATGTACTGGGTAGTTTGGATGTTCCCTATAGGCATTAAGCAAATTCAGCTAGGCCTGTAATATACAGAGCTGCCACTGCATGAGAAATGACTGCCTCAGAAATGGAAGAAGACCTGGTTAGAAGGACAATTCTAAGGATGAAGCCTGTCTTGAAATGGGCATGCTAAAAAAAACCATCTGCTTTGCCATGAGCTCTCCTTTATGAAACCCACACCCACAGATCTCACTTTGCACCCACAGTACAAAGTGTGCTTTAAAAGTTATTAGTATTTCTTAAGAAGTGCTTCCAATTCAAATGTTAGCCCACCAGCGGCCACCTCTGTGTATTCTGATTTGTGGATGCCACGCAGCATTTCAGTCCCGGTGCTCTGTCTGCACTATAGCACTGGCATACAGCTCAGTCTTGGGACCCAGCTTCCATTCCTGGCTTTTACAAGCTCCACAGCACAGACTCAGAAATATCTGTGCACGAAGAGCTCTTGCCTGTCTGCTAGGTCATATGGTTTATGATCGTCGTTAAAAGTCTCCTCCTGGTCAGACCTCAGCATGTATGTAGAAAGGGTTGTTTTCTTCCCTTTATGGTATTTTGGGAGCCTATCACCTTCTACCGGGTGCCTGTTGGGTTACACCAGTTTGTGAGAATCTTTCCTGTGTGTTGTTAAACACGCTGTATATGTGCATTGGTAGAACGGCTTGCCAAAGTACTCTCTGTTTCCCAAGAAAACAGGCAGGTGTTGGGAGCACTGACCGAGGCTTAGTCCTGTCCTGTCTTCAGTCACTATCACAGAGCATTTTTCCTTTGACTTAGCACTGGGAATAGGAACAGGAATTACCATCTTGGTTTTATTTACTCCAACAACGTCTTGTAGACGTTTGCTTTTGTGACAGTCCTCCAGATGGGACTGAGCGTGCAGCTCTTTGAGTCCCAGAGCTCTACAGATGTCCAGATGGAAGACTAGGGAGCGCAGCAATCAGTGTGTAATTGGGTAAGTGATAGACCTGCTGCAAAGCAGCATTACCTCAGCCTCAAGAAGGATTAATTACAAAAGACCTATGATGCCAACTAATTCTCTTTAAAAAGTTGTGTGTGGATTCAAGGCACTTTAAGTCAAAGAAGCTGTAGTTAATTCAACATAATGTGCTTACATAAATAAGCAAGTGTTGCAAGATATTAAGCACTTTATATATCACACAAATGGAAGTATCTGAGTTATTTTTTTGTAAATGTATTCTGTAAACAGTAAGAAACTGATCCCCCCGCCACCAGAGATGGTCTTCCTAAAGCAGACTGTAACCTCTAGTTTTGTCTCACATACAGCACCCAGTGCTGAATACTGAATGTGAAGTTTGATCCCAAAGTGCTGATAAAATACAGCTGATTTCTCAGCTTAGGCTGACAAGATTTGTTCATGCTTAAAAAAATAACATCTCAAGTGACAAGCCCTCAAGATTTCAAAGGAAGCCTAAGAGAGTTCTGTTCAATCAGAAGGTAACAGAGATGCTCTTCCTGACACATCGCTGCAGTCTCAATAGAATAAGATAGACACCGAGGAGGGAGAAATACTACTGATCAGGTTAACGTGAAAACTTTCTTTGCAAGCACTAATTGGAATGCAAATCTTTGTACCATAAAAAACCTGAGCTATGAATAGAGCATCAGAGTTTAATTGATTAATTCTGTCAGTTTCTAAAAAAGCAGGAGGTACATGCTCTGATATACTTGACTCTCAACAGTTTTATTAATACGTATATGTGCTTCAACTTCCTTAGAGATGCAACTACAATACACTGTATATTTTTACACTTAAGTGGATTTCCTGTGAAAGGCACAGAAGAAAGCCTGATTCATAAGGTGAGCTGGAACGTGCCTGGCAATGGGGAGTTGGCACTGCTGTCACCAGCTGAACTGTTGAGGCAGCAGAGGTGTACAACAGCAAGAGGTGGGGCTGGCAGCGACTGAATATCATTGAAGTACAGAGGTTTGCCATCGTTTCATTAAAGAACTTACAATAAAATGTATTATATATAAGCTTGTGAAATACCAGGAAATCAAAGAGAAAGGAAAGAAAAAAAAAAGCAGTACCTTAGGATAATTGTTGTTTTAATTTCATTGCCAAATAAGTTTTAGCACTAATATGATGATATTTTTCTAAATTTTCTGCTGTAAGAAGCTAACAAATTTATGAATCACATACTGAGTGATGCACTCACCTTTGGATAGGTATGACAGAGTGTATGGGTGTATGTGTGCAAGGGGAACGCTGGCCCATCTGCACAATGCTTATCGGTATGTAACGTGACAACTTCCCCCACAGCTGCTTTCTCATTATAACTCAGGCGGGTTAGTTTCAAAAACCATATATTCAGTAAGTCACTCTACAGATGTTCACTTTCACCCTATGAATCCTCTCCCTTATTTCCTCAAAGTGAATTATATTTTTCTCAAATCCTGGACCAACATTTATCAGAGTGCGAATGGGAACTTTTCAAAATTATTGTAATTAATGGAAAGCCTGTAAAATCCTTACCTATCCAAGGTCAAGTATAAAATCTTGCAATGAAGTGTCATCAAAAATTATGGTATAAATTAAAGCTGAACTAGAATGAATTTGTTAATCTTCCCTCCAACCCCCAATTAAAAAAAAGAAAAAAAAAAAGACTTCACGATCCTGTAATCCAAAACAACAAAACTCAGGTATATACCATGATGTATGGTATCATGCTGTTTCATTAATATGACTGCTATATGACTTGTGTATTATTACTGGAATAATATTTAATAGATTATGCTTGCATTTTGTGTTACATACCTGGTCTCACATTATAGCTCAGAGATTTATTCTTTAAAGAATATAATATGAAAAGAGGAAATAAAAAAGGTAAATCAATAGGCTTATGTTTCTACTCTGTGTATAACCACATGAAGATTTTCTTATTTTCCAGCAATTCCAAAAAGCCTGAAACAGTTCCAAAAAACCTTAGTCAAAATGAGAAAGCAGGAACTGCCTGAAAACATATCATTTTAAAAATTAAAATGGTGAAGAAAAAAATCTTCAAATAGAAAAACCCTTTCAATTTAAAATACTGGAATATCAAGATATTGATTCAGAGCAAAGCGTTTTGACTTCTGTTTCAGTTTTTATTTAAATTGCCATCCATCTCTTCTTGACATAAACAATTCAGGGAAATTGAAATGGAACCAAGGAAAAATTCATTGCCACCCAATCAGTGTTTTCCAAAAAAATTTGACCTACCTCTAGCTTTCTCCCAATACTTGGCAAGGAGATTAATTTATTTATAAATTTTTCAAGTTTATTTTTTATATTTTTCTAGGAAAGAACCCCACAACTGGGGAAGAAGTGCCGGCATAAATATATTTGACAGCTCATGGAGAGATAACTTGCAGCCATTAATCCTGCTGGCTAATAACAGCATGAATTTACCCTGCATAGAGTCCACCTTCTGAGGTTATGAGCAGTTAGGTTTGGAGAGACTAAGTAAAAAGTGAGTGACTTGTTACCGTGCAGGTGCATTGAGGCTTTGTAGGTGTGGGGCAGATGTGGGCAATGTCTTGGGGACCAAAGCCCAAAGCCGTGGTGGGACTGTGGTGCCCGAGGGTGGGTGATGAGGGCCTGGCCCCAGCCAGCGTTTCACGGCCAAAGCAACACGAAATTTCTGAATGGCCACGTGCCCAACAGCCCGTCGCTGACCTCACCCAAATGAACCCTTCGTGGTCAGGGAAAATGAGTCCCTTGGGGAGGTGGTGGGCAGCAAACCTGGCTGCCCACCCATCCTCGCAGGGCAACGCACGCTCGGCGGGGACGGACAAACCAGAAATGTGAAATGTAAACCATCCTTCCCTGTTTAGGGGAATCTGGGCCTGAAAATTGTATACTGTGACTTTGTTCAAAATGTCATAGCAGCCAGTTTCAGGGCTCAGAGCATTTCAGTAGAGGAGCAGAGAGTATAAATATTGCCATTTAATTAACATTATACAATATGTTTCCTATACAAGCTGACATAACTGTCTCTATTTCAAGCGGTAGGTTTATACAGCAATGGTTGGAAATGAGCAGATTTACTGCAAATACTACCGTAAATAAACTTTCCCAAACCAACATCGATAACACAAACAAAGGATTATATCTGTTGTCTGAAACGCAGCAAAAAGCAAAATTGTGGCAGGTGTGACACCTGATAGCTAAATTGAAATTTATAGAATGCATATGGCAGAATTTCATTTTTCTTTTTCATTTAGTGATCAAAAACTAGATGACAGACAGTGTAAAACGAAAACAGATGAAATGAATTTCCGCATGGATCCTGCCAAGTTTCATTTTCTCCACAAGTTCTTGGAAAGCCCAGAACCTATTCCCACGTGCACGGCCAGAATTTGCAGATTCTGCGCTTTACCTCTTCATCCTGCCATCTGACAGTTTGCCAAGTCCTGTGTGCTGCAGGCTGATTGTGAAGACAAGTCTGTTTATTATGGTACCAAGATCTTTCTGTCAGACTTGATAGCCTAATTTTTATATGGAGTAGAAATAAAATACAATAATATATAAATATATATATATACACACACGCACACATTAGTTATAAAACTTTTCAAAGTCACAGTCATTATAATGCTTTCTCTGATGAAAGTAGAAAGACTGGATAATAAATGAAGTGTAATGGAAATTTGATATGAGTTTTTAAATGTGTGCTGAGGTAAAAGGTGAACCTAGTTAACTAAGCAACAGATCTTTTTACTCGTCCGATATGAAACAAGATTCTCTGCGGAATAAGTTTCAGACAGGCATGGAGAATTTATTTTTAATCAGCTTTAAAATACAGTCTATAATAAGCATGCCCTTAGGCAGTTATACTGTGCATGCCATCATAAAAAGAAAAAAAAAAGCTTACAGTGATGCTTCAGAAAAATGGTCAACTGGATGCTAGTTTTTTTAATCTGTGGTTGTCTTTGCCCCTGCTGAGGATTCCTATATCATCTTTTCATCAGGAGAGTTTGGCAAAGCCACTCAGCGGGTGCTGTACGTTGGGACCCACAAAAATCAATATAGGGAATATGAAGGCAATTTTTAAAAGCTAATGTGTGAAACATTAAAAATCCGTGCAGTATAAACCATGTATAATCTTACCAACTCCACAGCTCAAATGGATCAAACACAGCAGAAACTGTGGTATATTGCGCACTAAAGTGAAATAACCTTTAAGGCTGAAGATTGATTCTTTTGGGAAAGTTTTTACAATAGGGTATATTAAGCACTTCAGAGAAAAATAACATGTCTTCTCATAACAAGGAAATACACTTTTGAAAGAAAACAACTAGGCAGTGATCTTATGGGCTAAATGAAGGGAATTAAGCTTACGGGGGGAAAAGTTCAAAATGTATGCCTTTGGTACAAAATATAAGAAAATTATCAGATAGTTTTCTTTTCAGACCATAATGTCATTCAATTCCAGCTTTGTAATTAGGACGTAATAGTTAGAAAAATATTTAGTGTTTTCTTGAAGATGACATAATTCATACAGCATTAAAATTATTTTGGTTAAAGCTTTATATACCTCTTAGCTGATGAGCTCTAGTGCTAGAAAAAAAATTGCTTTTCACAGTTTTCATGCACTGAAGTTATCCCACTAAAATCAAGGTGACCACTGTGGGGAAAAATCAGGCAAAACACATAAGCATGCTACAATCTACCCCCAAAAGATGAAAGACGGGGAGTATTTCTGTCTTGGCTGGGTAGCTGGGAACCTGAAGAACAGAGAGATGAGGGGACATGCCAAGGTTACATAAGAAGTCTTTGTCAAGGCAGGATCTAAATATACATCTTGGGAGTCCCACAGGGCACAATATCATCTTCATTTTGAATCTAAGTACTCTGTCTAATTCAGTGCACTCTTCCAAAACAATTATAGCCTACAGCATATGCACAATATCTTTGAAAAAAATTAACATGTATTTTGTATCCAATTCCTAGCACAATTATCTTCCTAGTACACTAGCACAAAATCAATAATAAATAAGGAGGTAGGTAAAAGGAATCAGCGATACGCAGGAAACATTAAAAATGGAAAATCTTCACCAAACCCCAATCAGAGAATTAAAGCAGCCATTCCTGCACTCAACCCTACCAACTTGTCCCTGTACTGGCCGACTGGATTAACAGGGCAAAAGAATCAAAATATAAGCCTACTTGGAAATGCTCTCAGTTCCTGTACAAATACATTCACAATGCCTCAAAAGAGATGTACTTGGTAAGTTTGCCATAGGAATAATACATTTCACGGTTCCTTTCTTAATTATTTCATTGAGACCTATGGAAGTCCCCTGTTAAAACTTTTGCTCTGATGTGAAGTCACACTTTTCATTATTTAACAGTTTAGTATTGTGGATTTTGTATTTGAAGAATTTCAACTAAAACATTAAAACCCTTCTCGTTTGGAACAGAAGTGTATTTAAATACAGAACAGATTTGCATAAGACTTCTTAAGAAAGAGAGTGCGATTAAAAATGCCCCTAACACATCTGAAATACATGCTAGCAGTCAAGAACTGAAGAAGGAAAATGAGATGCTTAAAAATATAATGAACTCCTGTATGTTGCAGTAATAAAGAAAAAGAAAAAGAACAGAATTTTCAAAAATGTCCAGGGAAAAGAAAAACAAAAGACTAAGTAAGATTTCTGAATAACAGAGAAGGGGAAACAACCACCAAGGACTTAGGCATGGCAGAATTCCTGTGTAAATACTTCTCTTCATACTTTTAATAGGAAAGTATCAGAAGCAGAGATGTATTGGGAGCAAAATCCAAGAAACCAAAGGGAAAATGTAAAACTAATCTTCAGTAAGGGGAATGTAAACGTATACTTAAGAAATGTTAACCAAAGAAGACTTCAGGATCTGAAGGGCTTTGCTCCTTGGGGACAAGGAACTAGCAGACATATTAGCAGGGGGCATCTGACAGATTTTGCAGACCAGGTTTCGCTACCCAAAAGTTGAACAAAACGTAGTGCTTGAGTTTAAACAGAGAGGAAAGGATGAGTGACCGGGACATGTAAACTTTTAACCTGGCTTTTGTTCCAGGTGAAGAACTTGAAAGGATCACAGAGGAATTAATTTATGAGAACTGATGGAGTGGAAAGCATCTCAGCAGAATCGGCCTGGGTTTGCTGAACTCAGGCTAACATTACTGATCGACTTTTTCCACATGCTAAATTGGGCAAAAAAAGGATGAGGTAAAATTAATCTGGACTTCAGCAAGATGTTTTGATCTAGTTGCAATCAGAAGAGTCACTGAGATAATGGAGATGAATTGCTGGCTCAAGATGATGATATGGTGGATGGTGATTAGTTTTCAGATAGAGTATTATCAGGCTGAGTCATGGTTCAGCTCAGCCAGCACTGTACTACATAATCTCTAATGATTGTAAGGCAGTGACTAATTTGGTCTTGATCAAATCTGTTGTTGGAATTGGGAGCAGCAAAAAATAATTATTTCCTTTGAGTTGATGTTATATACATTAAATGTGTCTGAGGAGAATTCTGGGTCTTGATGGAGCAGCAGTTATGAGCTCTTATGTCAAGGAATGGAAGAGGTGGTGAGTCACAATTTATAAATCCATTTTTTAAGTGTTATTTAGAAAATGATTACAAAGATAGTGATGCGGGAAAAGCAGTAGATAAAGTAAGGGAAGAACACACATAAAAAGGCCATTGAAAAGCCAGTTTTCTCCTGGGATGAATACATGGGGACATAAGTTATGCTTATTGCATAGTAATGTGTACCTGCACGAGCTGAGTACAAAATGCTACCAAGCGGGAGTGCCTGCAGTTTCTCACCGCTTCCAGGAGCATGACAGACTGCTTGCGATACCGAGTGGGAGAATTCAGGTCAGCAACATTCCTGATCCAGAGAGAAGCTTCAAAGCAATTCTAAATTGCCTCAATTATATTTAGAATACCACAAACTATGCTTTTTATGTCCAAGTGGATTTTTTTGTAAATGACATCACAAAGGGAGAAGCGGTTCATGAAATGGAAATTTAACATGAAATGCAGATTTCCGTAGTCGAGATGGAATTGAGCCTTCCTTCTCCACAACAGCCCTACAAAAGCTCTGTGTTGCCTGCCAATAACACCATTCCACATAGCCCCATCCTTTATCTTCCACTATAACGCCCAGGCTAGGATTTAGAGAAGAACAAAGTGCAATACTACTTGGAGAGTGAAATAATTAATTTGCACTTGTGTAGGAGGAAGGTTCAACAGTGCCTCTTGCAACACCCTGATGTTGTTACTGCTGTGGCGGGCTTCAGATCCTTCTCCCCAGGTAGGGAAGAGCCTTCTGGGCTGTTGGTCTTATCGTTTCCCACACTGGTCACCTTTCTGGTATGCAGGGTACCGCCAGAAGAGCAGATAACAGCTCCTAGGAGATGTATGAATACTCTGAACCAGCCCTCCTTTCTTACAGCTGGATCCGTTTGATGGGGGGAAAAACCTTTCAAAACCAGAAGTGCTGGCAGTAGCAAAGTTATGCTGATTTGCCTCAGTATGTTCATTCAGAAATCAATCATTCTGGTTCCAGTCCAGATCTGCTGCAACAGGAATACTATTTTTTGTTGTCTGATGTTGTCTTGATTTTTCCTTTGTATATAAAAAATTTTGTATTCCTATCCCTCTAACAGGATGTGTTTTTACTTTTTCCAGTCTCCTCTGCCTGGCAGGAAACCACATCAACCTCTCTGTATTTAGTGTAAAAAGAGATTAAAGAGTAAAGACTGTGGCTTTGGCCAATATTTTGTCATGGCTTATATTCTCAGAGGTTGCTACTCAACAGTAGGTACCATTTCCAGGGTATTTCTCCCTGCTTTTTTAGTGTCTTTTCTCCAGGAAAATGAAGAATAACAACATTTTCTTTTGGAGTGTTTGCCATCCTCACAACAAAAAAGAAAGAAACCAAACTGGCTTTATTTTAGCAAATTAACCATATGCCTGACATCAGTGGGAGATGTGGCCTGTTGAGAGAAAAGAATAGCCCTGATTTTATGGAGATCTTTGCCAGGCTATGGGCTTGGCTTCTGATCTGCACACAGAACTTTTATCGATGCTTACAGATTTGTTGGAACTTTTCCTCTGTGCTTATTCTGATAAACACCGAAGCCGATGAGAAAAAAAAGAAACATTGCTTTAGCCTTACCTCCATAGAAGGGACCTATAATATAATGTAAATGGAATAACATAATATAAACATAATATTACAAGATTATGGTCCAAAACATGGTGATGTTCCACATTTTTTGGTACAGCTGAAAGACAGAAACATCTCCTTTTCCTACCCACTAGAACAGACAATCCATAGATTCTGACCCCAGAAACATTTGTGCACATGTTTAACTTCTAATACTAAGAGTAATCAATCCTTTCCACTGGACTCATTACATATTTAAAGTCGAGTATAAGGCCAAAGAATTCACAAGGCCAGAAATATGAGTCAGGGTTTACACAGAGAGAACTGAGGTCCAGAGTGATTATGTCAGTTGCCAGGAAGTGACTATATATCAGAAGTAAAATTGAATTCAGACCTCTGAGATCCAGTCATTCAACTAAATCACAAGAGCACATTTCCTCTATTTATTCATTAGATAAAAAGTGAGATTGAAGAAAAACTTAACTTCAATTTGTTTGGAAACATTTTTGCCTCCATTTTTGGGCCAGATTTCAAAAGTAGTATATTTTTTCTATACCTAGACCTATCAAATTCAGAAGGGTAAATGCCCATGGCAACTACCAATGGAAGACTGTGATTTTCTGCTTGCTTCTTGGGTTTTTTTTTCCCTCCCATAAAAATAATTCCTAAAATAATCTAAAATGTCTGTTGTTTATATCTCAAGTAGACAACAGTTTGAAATATGCATACCTCTTTCTAGTGAGTTGGAATCACAATGTAACAACAATTTTATTACCATATCTTTTGTTCTCTGGGTTTCTATTTCAAGGGGTGATCAAAATTAATGTGGTCTCTCTACCCAATGGCATTTATTTTGGTTATAAGATTAGAAATGTAAATTTGCAATAAAAGAAGAAAATAGGAAGCTGTTTTTAATGAATATTTTACACATGACTAATTAACAGAATCCCCTACAGGAATTTGGAAGTAATAAGGAATTGACTGAAAATAAATTAAAAATTAATAAAGGGGTCTCCAAACAACTTTGTTTATGAGCATTACCAGTTGCATTCTTAGTTATGAATATTTCAAGCTGCTTTGCTATTCAGGACGTTTTATTCTTGGAGTGTTCATAATTTTAGAGGTGATTAGACAGAAAAAGAAGAACAACACAAAACAAAATGTCTTGAAATGATAAAACCTACCTGGGGAAAACTTGCTAATGTACAAATAATGGCTTAATATCCATTGTTTTTGTCTAATAATACCTGCAGTATGATGTTCCTCTTAATCTTCAGCTTCTAAACGGAGTGAACAGAAATGCTCACTAATTCATTGAGAAAAATGAAAAACTTTTCCAAGATTTTATCTTACGACAAGAACTGCAGACACACAGCTGAGCCTCGTCATTAATAATTGTTAGCTGAGCCTGGAGAAGGGCGCTTTGGTGGATGCGTGGACTATTGCAGCAATCGGAGCTGGTCCAGCAGCAGTTTGTGGATGGGGGTGCAGCATCAGAGCTGGGGTGCCAGACAGCCATGGACAAAACCTGCACAAATAGACATTGCTAATGGTAGAAAGCATGGCTACCACGTAGCTATTCTGTTCCCATTTTCTCTACTAAATCTGTACATCAAAGTGCATTGCAAGACAATGGGATTAAAAAAAAAAATCTTCCCTTGTTTACAGTATATCTTCATTTATATCAGTATAGCAGAATTGTTACAGAAGGGGAAAAAATGCCTGAACGCCAAGTGTTCTGATATGTCTGTAATATTTTAGCTTGCTAAAAATCTTTGAAATAAAAGTGCAGTGATTTGAATTCTGTATTACCTCTGATACAAAAACTGATATAAAAACTTCCTCAGAGAACTTAAGCAAAAACATCCAGTACCTTTAGCTGTGGAAGGTCAGAACATAAACCTGAAGAATGGAAAAGAAAAGGAAATAAAAGACTACTTCAAAATAAATAAATAGATCCACTTCACTGTTAGATGATCCGAGATGATCCGATCGATTGAGGTATCCTAATACCAAAGACAAATTACAACAAAACTAGAGTAAAATAATAAGCACTGAGTGAGGTGTTTTTTTTTTTTTTTCATTCAAACCAAAATGAAACCGTGGCAGATTTTGCATAGCTCGTCAGTTCTTTCTCTCTGAATTTTAAGGACTGGTTCATATGCTATCACTGAGAACGGAGTTCCAAAAAAGCGACACAGAGGAATTTTTTTTTTTTTAAAGCAATGGTGCTTCCTGAAGAGATCAAAAGTTCATAGAGAAAATACTTGGGGACGTATCTTAAGAGGTAAAGAACCAACACATTTAATATAATCTGTAAAGACTGCATGAAGGTCCCTTAATGAGAGCTTGAAGATGACTGCCTGGAATAAAATGATTGGCATAGTATTTTTGTGAACTTATCCTCCCGGAGTAAGTATTAGTAAAAAATATCTTTCTCAATGTCATCGTCATCGTCGCAGTAGTAGTTGTAATAATAACAGTAATAAAAAATAGATTTGGTCACATACAAAAAAGTCAGACACCTTAATGTAGGAAATTCTAACTCTACACATCAGTGGCACAGTGTCTCTGTAAAACAGAGCTAAAAGTTCTTTCCCAATTAAGTCCCTGTGAAGTGTTTGAGCATGTACCAGTCCCATTTTGCTTCAGATTCCAGGCAACCAGATCTGCCAGAGGGTGCATGTCACTAGTGTTTGATGGCTCTCTTCAGAGGCTATATCAGACAAGATGTATATGTCATCTCAGCTTTTCCCCCCACCCAGGTAGACAGATGAATAGCAAGAGGATTCTGCTACCTCCCATGACAAAATTACCTTGGACAGAAAATAAGATTTAAAAAAAAAATATGGAAAAGCAATTCCACCTTCTTTCAATTCACTAATTGCTTTTACACTTTCACTGCCACCTGAGAAGTCTAAGGTAGCTTAAATCATGAATTAGCATATAGGGAGTGAGCTCCTCCTTTGCAAAAAATCTGCAGATCTGTTGAGAATAAAGAAAATGGCGACTCCATCATGGTCAAATGCAAAACTTCCCTTAAAGTCAGTAAGAATCGATTACATTCCAGGCATGGCAGTTCCCATAAAATTACAAGTTTCTGCTCCAATGCATGGAGGCACTAGAACTTCTCTATCACATAGAGAAAGACCATGTATTTCCCTGCTCAACAGCACAGACTAATTAATTTTGTTTAAGCTTTCTAAAATAGATGAACTTCCCTGAGTCTTTCAGGATGAAGCATACAAGTCATGCACATTTTGCAATAACATTTGGCCTTAGGCACACTCAGATGAAACCTGGGAAAGCTCCTAAGCCTCTGAATTCCTATCTGAGCTTCACAATCTTCAGATATCATGTGTTAGTAGTTTAAAATAACACTACGTACTCTTGAAAAACCAAGGAATTATCTCTAAGTGTGAAGACACTGGTTAGTCTCTGATCTCTTTTTCCAGCGGCCTCATCTAACAAAGAACCAACTAAATAAAGGTTTAAACAGTTTTCGCCAATCTGTAAATGTGATGTGTTTCTTAAATATAAGTAAGTGATTACGATGATTTAGCTATCACTAAAAGTTTTTAAATAAAACCTAAAATATACCCTCATTATAAAAAGAAATTACAGTTTCTGAGGTTTATTGATAAGGCCGTTTATTAAGGATTTCTAAGCTGATTTGCTCTTTTGTAGATAAGCTCCGAACAACATTTGTTGGGTATTCATTATATTCTCCACAGCCTCTAGTTCATTCTTCCCCTTCCTAATAGAAACACTTTTTTTTTTTTCTTTCTTTAAGGTAGAAAATCACCTTGAGTGTTTCTGACTGGTTTGCAAAGACTAGACCAAAAAATATCAATAGCTGCCAGTAAACGTCGGCAAGGACTCCAACCATTGGCGAGAACTTTTTATTGCAAGAAATAACACTCCTCTTCTTGTTGGGAGTTAACGCCTGTAGCTGCAGCAAGAGCGGAGCCGTGTGGCAGGAGCTCACCAGGAGTGCGGTGTAACCATCAGCATTAATAGGGCTGCGGTGCTGGAGGAGTCGGCAGGTAGTGAATGAACAGCTGGGGAACAGTTTGATTCACAGATGCTTCAATATTGCTAGAAAGGCCTGTGGTGAAATTCATGGATGTTTTACAAATAACAAACCCATAGCTATTCCAGCTGTGAATAGTCAAGTTGCAAATAATAGTTTAAGGGTCTAGGCCAATTTTCCCCAGAGCTACAACATATTGTAGCGGATCGCTATGTGGCTCTGCAATACATTTTCCCCACAGGAGCGGTGGAAGGAAGGAGGTGCAGGCCCTCCTCCCCTCCCTTTAGCACCCCAGACCATGCACAGTTCCCATCACACGGCAGGGAAGCGCCAAATTCAGCTGTGTCTTTACACAACCAGCCACCAGACTGTAAAAATGTTGAATATCAAACCTTTCAAACCATTCTACCAAAGACGTAAACTTTTCCTTTAGGTAAAGGAAAAGCCAGGTGAAAAGATCAAACACGGTTCCTGACTGACACTTTGCAAGAGTCCTTTTTTAAAAAACAAAAGAGCAATTTGCATATATTTTCTAAGGTTTTGATGTATAAATTCCTGAGAAAACTCTGGCAAAACTTTCTCACAAGACACGTGTAGCAGGGAAGTAAACAATAAACCAGACTTCTCAGGTCATACTGTTTAGTGCAAGAAAACTGGAAACAAACAGAATAAATAGTGAAAAGTAAATGAAATTTTTGAAGTCTCTCAGGTATAACTTCCTCAGGTTCTCATCTTACAATGAGTCTGCATAGCAGATATTACAGGGTCCAAGTCTGTAATTCGTATTTATAAAACAGGAGCTAGTAGGTGATCAATAGAGGTAGCAATACTTTACACTAGCCATTGTGGAAATACTTACAAATTATAGTTGCAATGTTCTCTTATTAAATAAGAGAAATTATTAAATGCTGGAAAATGGCATGCAAAACAGGCTTATAAGAATGTACTAACCATATATACTCTGAGTCATGCTCCATGGAAGCAACATAATTCCTTTCCTAAAAAAAATAAAAATAAGGACTAGTAATGATTTGAAAAGCAGAAGTATGTCTGTGTATAAAGAGCTAGAGATTATAAAAAACAGACTGAAAAATGTCTTTAATTGACATTTCTAGCATCTGTTTTATTTTCATCTTCAATTAGAAGCCAAATCCAAAGAAAATAAATGTTTTGGCTCTGAGTCAAGTTAGATTTTTTCTGGCTTTAGTTCATTTTTATCAAGTGCAATTTTACTGACTTCTATTTATTTATTTATTTTTATGGCTTAGTGTTTTTATAGCACATTTTTATCTTGCATATGTGGGTGAATTTTATATAAGTAATATGCATTAATATTTTCACTAAACGCTATAGAAATGCCATGAAACTCTGACATGTGTTCCTCCCTTTTCCCTCCACACACCCAAACCAGCAGTAATTTATGGCAATTATTTGGATCCATTGTCTCGCCAATGCATAGAATCTTGAGTCCTGGAACAAACAATGATTAGAAGTAATTTAGTCTTTTACTTCAGTCTCCCAGCAGAACTCTGCCTACAACAAAATGAACATGATTTCCTTCCCTATCACGAATCTAACCCCTAAGATGTTTATCTCTCTGCAGACACTACCCTACCTTCTGTCCTTTCCCCAGATTTCCCACTTGCACACTGTCAAGACCAACAACTCAGGCTATTTTTGACCTAGTGGGTACTTCACCTTCCTCTGGCTGGTTTTCCGAAGCCTAGTCCACTCACAGCCATCCCTCTTGAAACTTCTGGGAACGCAGGTGGTGAACTGCCACTTACCACAGCGATGGCTGTGGTGGATCATACGTCCCATCGGAAATATTCCAAACTCCCTGGAGCTCTACAGAACAAAATTCACACCCTAAGTCAATTCAGGGGCCCATAAGTAATGAGTACCTATATTATCTACTTACTACCTGGAAGCCTTGCTAAATGGGCAGTCTCCTGCATACAACAGTTTAAATATGATTTAGTGAAGATACAGCCGTGTGTTGGTTCCTTGCAGAAACTAAGGGTGGGATCAGAGAAACAAGATCCTTATTTGAAAAGAAAAGGTCATAAGATGTGAGCAGGTACCGAGCAATTTTTGTCTTTAATGACAGTACAGTGACAAGGACAGAACTTTATAAAACAAAACCAACTATTCACTGTAGCAGTGAGTTCAAATAAGGTGTATTTTAATGCTTATTTTCCTTGTTGCGTTACCCAGGGACTGTAATGTAATTTGCTAGTGCCACCTGCCCTATTCAAATACATTAAAACAAGAATTCTTTGCTGTTTTCCAAAGAACATAGCCACTTTGTCCTTTGATCTCAAACTTGTATTAAAAATCATGTTTGGATGTTTGATTTGTTTTTACAATGAGTAGTCAGGCAGTGTTTTGCAGTGGGTTTCCATAATCAGATATTCACTTCTATCACTCACTTTTAAATAAAGTATAAAGTGTTGGCACGGAGGGAAAGTACAAAGCTATTTTAAAATGAAGCACACTGATTAAAAATGAATAAATATGTTCAAATAATGAATCTGACTATAAAATTGAAGCCAAAATCTACACTCCAGTGCAGGCAATGTATGAGGAACACAAACGCTTACCTTAAGTTTCTAGTTAACTCTACTGACAGCTATTCTCAGTAACACTGAAATAATGATACAG
>NW_008824053.1:9356838-9359220 GCF_000699105.1 Pygoscelis adeliae | reverse complement strand
TATATATGTACATGTATATATGTATTATATGACAGATACATACTAGTACTGGTGTGTCTTCTGAAAACTTAAGTCTGATTCAAACCTCAACCCAGGGAAACTGAATTACTCATCTTAGTGTTTTCAATGAATAGTATTTCTGTGCTCACAAGAGCTGAATCCCAGGAATTAAACTGAGAGTGAGGTTAAGTGCTTCCACCTGTCTTGCCTGCAACCATCCCCTTTTGGTACCATATTTAGCTCCTCATAGGAGATCATTAAGCCCTAAAAACAGTTTCATGGAAGACCTTTGAACATTCATGTATGTCAGATCAGGGCTGGAATGTGTAGCTTGCTGATCAAGTCCCTTTCTCTCATAACATTAAAGCATTTCTTTTTTATTTCATGAACAGTCCTTGAAACGGCTCCTCTATCCACTAAAAACTATAGCAGAGTCCATTAGACTGTCATATGAAATTGATTGGGCCTTAAACTGAAAAATCTATGTTTAAAGTCTTACCTTCGTGCAAGCTGGCTTTACACCTGGACTGACCTATAACAAATAGTCAAGACCCTCAGAAATGGTGTGATGGACCATTGTATAAATGGAAACTTGCAATCGATCAGAAGACTTTACACTTCATTGATCAGCTAAGATGAGAAAAAAGATCTGTAAGTGCAATTCTGAAAGTCAGGGGAATTCTTACACATCTTGTTTACCTGGAACAGAAACTAAAATGCCTGGATTCCTCAACACTGTGGAACTGAATTTAAATTTTCAGCAAACCATTGAAATACTGCCTTAAAACAATCTGTAGCCAAAACCTCAGACAAAAGAAGGAGCTAAGCACCTGTCATGAGCATTTCTGAACTGTTAACCTGTCGTAGTAAAATCAGCTTGCATTTCACACAAAGAAGTGTATTACTTTTTGCATAAATACTGGCAATTCTAAAGGTACACAGTAGGTATAAATGCTACATACTTGCCAGCATGAATTATGCTATCGGGCATATATAGCAGTTAAAAAGATACCTATCAGAAGAAACAGGAGAATTTCAGGTAAAACCTGTATAAATGATAGGATTGGATTTTGGCCAGTAGGATCTTTTATCCAGCACCTCTTCAAGTAGAAAGCTCTCCTTCCTGGTGAATGGTACACGGAGGGAGGAAGGATGGCAGGACAACTGAGCACTGTAAATACACTGAATGATTTCTTTTATAATGGCGTGCTGCTAGTGACTCCCGAGTTAAGACTGGGTTGAGATTTGCATTTAAATCAAGGCTGAAATCCCCTTGTTTCACACTTCGATGGTTGAGTAGTCTCTAAATTTGGCACAGTAAACTTCAGAGGAGAATTTTCCTTGTTATTTTCTTTAGTAAATATTTACTACACAGTTATTAAATATTCGCAAAGGAAAGTTGCAAAGGAAACAGCTTTGTGTCTCATTTTCTTGGGTTTTACAGTCCTCAAGCCCAGCAAACTTCACAAATACATAAGTGCATGTATGTGTATGTACACACCTTACATCCCTTCATGTATCTTTTACCTGGTAACTTAATGTCAACATAGACCTTTCTAGAAATTCTGAATTAAGCAGAAACTACTATTTTGCTAAACCAACCAACCTACTGGAGCTGTATGTAGAGGAGACCCTTCATTCAGGCTCTTCTTCTGATGAAGGTAAGTCCCTTGTCCCTTGGGTTCACTAGTCCTTTTTTTCTGTACGGAGCTGGGCAGCTCGTCACATATATAATATTATTATTTTTGTATTAAAGCTTGCTGTTACAATCATGGATTTTTATGATTGCATACTGTTGTGGTTTAACCTCATCCGGCAACTGAGCACCACACAGCCGCTCACTCACTCCCCCCCGGTGGGATGGGGGAGAGAATTGGAAGAGCACAAGTGAGAAAACTCATGGGTTGAGATAAAAACAGTTTAATAATTGAAATATAATAATAATAATAATAATAGAATAATATCAGCTTTATATACTGAGCATGACGTCACATGGTATGGAATATCCCTTTGGTCAGTTGGGGTCAGCTGTCCTGGCTGTGCCCCCTCCCAGCTTCTTGTGCACCTCCAGCCTTCTCAGTCGGTAGAGCATGGGAAGCTGAGAAGTCCTTGACTACTGTAAGCACCACTTAGCAACAACTGAAACATCGGTGTGTTATCAACATTGTTCTGGTACTAAATCCAAAACACAGCACTGTACCAGCTACTAGGAAGGAAATTAACTCTATCCCTGCCAAAACCAGGACACATACTTTGATCCATAAAAATGGTGCAATCGTAACAGTTACTGGAAAATAACACTGTTTTGTTGTAGAGATGCATAGCAAGGAGACAGAATTAGAGAAGTGACCCACAGCTAATCATAAGGACTGGAAAAGTGGG
>NW_008824053.1:9353634-9356791 GCF_000699105.1 Pygoscelis adeliae | reverse complement strand
ATTCCTGCTCTGAAGCTTTTCTTTGCGGACCTGCTGTTAGCCTCATAACTCCTTCACTTATTTCCCTATTTTATTCCAACGGCGAAACTCCTCGCTGCAGGAGAGCCCCTATCCAACAGGTTTCATCACTCTGATGCAGGTTGTTTCCTTTGTACTAAGCCAGAAGAGATTCATCAGACTCAAGTCAGGCAAGAGGTGAGGACTGGAGTTAGACTAGGATAAGAAATCTAAGGTTTAAGGTGGGGAAGGTTAAGGATGAGGCCAAGGAGAGAAATAATAAATCAAATGCCAGCAGAATATTAGGTAACTTCAGAGATTATTTGCCTTTCACAGCTTGTATTACTGGGATGTACAATCTAATAACCCCATCCATGGAAAAGGAAACAAACAACAAACCTATACGGACTTCATACAGTATAGCAAATATTTGGCTTAATGTGTAATATTACAATTGGATTATGAATGAAGGGTGGAATTTCTCTTTGATTAAGTAGAGCTGGATTAGTAAAGGAGCAGACTCAGATCAAACAGCTGATTCTTCAAAAAGAATTAACACAGTTCTAGAGAAGTGTAGCAACTAGCAAAAAATGAGAGAAGAACATTTAAAGAGCACAACAAATAGTTCCTGACTTCAGAGCAAGTGGGAGACAGCCAGCCTCCAAAGAGCAGTGAACCTAGGGTGCAAGCGAGAGGTTGCCGCATCCTGCCCCGTGAGAAGCAGCACTGAAAAGCTGTGTGCCGGAGGGATTTTCTCCTGTGTCCATCATGTTTTCTCCAGTTCCTCCACTGTTCTTCTGTGTGAAAGACCCTTTTTTTCAATTACATAAAAGGACAAGAAGAGATAAAAGCTGGGTTCAGGAAGTTATGCTGCCCAGATAATGACCCTTTCTTTGTTAAAATTCCTAAATGTGAAATCCCAAAGAGAACAAATTCAGCCTCTCATCTTCTGTTTCCCTTCCTCCTTTTGTTCATGTTGCTGTCAGTCTCTTTGACACATTCTTCTTCAAACACTCCCTATCAACTCTAATATTTCCCAAGAAGGAGACTCTTTTATGTTTTTCATCATCATGAAGACACCGTACATTTCTTCAGGTCAATGAACAACTTTCTCTCTGACCATTCAACCTGACAAATAAATTACACTCAGACTTCAGAAGAAAATAATACATCTATGACCAAGATCAGACAAAAAACATACTAACTGTATGATTCACCATGGGCCCTTTACTCATTTCAGTGTTGCTGGAAATATAGCTTATCAATGTTAACTAACCTAAATATTTTTGTGCTTTTAAAATCAAATAGAAATGTTAAGATATCGGTTGTCCCTAATCTAGAAAGCCTTTGATTATTCGTCATAGCTTCCACTGATACACTGGCATTTAAAGAGAAAAGCTGCCAGGCCAAGCACAGACCAAATGAGTAACACGTGTAAATTATCCAACCGGGAGCCCTAACTGGCTGCAAAAGAGACACCACTGGTGCACTTTATGTGAGCGCAAATGGCAATGAAGTGCTGCAGGTCGTGGAAGGGAAAGCAAGTGACTGTCAGAAAAGAGCCCGATGATATAGTATAGGCAAAGTAGTAGACGACTGAAGTAGTGAATATTTAGACCTAGAACTGTAAACAAATATTTCCGCGGTAACTTAATTTAAATTTTTGATGGAAACATTTGAAGATTATTATGGCTGCAGCAAAAATTGCACTATAGGTTTGTCTTGAAGTCTTTATTTAGGTAAGGGCTCACAATTTAATTCTTGTCCTGCATCATGTACCAAAGAGACAGCTCAAATGAATAAATGTTGCATGGTTGTCTTAATATTTGAAGGGTTAGGGCCATAAAGGGTGTGGCATACACAAATAGGTAAATAATATAAATTTAAGAGACCAAGGTGAGTTATATGTGGGATTTTACAGCCTGAAGACCATTTCACTGAGATGTGTATAGGTTACCCATATTGCATAGTATGTACTGCAAAGAAGTAGAAGTTAGAAGGAGGTAGAAAATTACCTATGAAAACCAGGACAGTCAGTATCTCTCCTAAAAACTAAACAGGTTTTTAGATGTCATTTTTCATAGTCTTATAAAATATTACTGATAAATAAACATTTTGTTTGTTTTACAAGAACAACTGTGTTAACCTGTAACCTGAAAAAGTTACTATTAAATAATTAATATTATACAATTCCTGAGATGAACCAGAAAAACTGTCAGTTAAACACAGGCATTTCACGCAGCTAAAAACAGGTAAGTGGAACTCCCAAAATACTAGAAAGGACTTAGCGTCAGATATTGCATCTTCCCTCAATAAGAACAACAATAACAAAATAATACCAGTGGTTTATAGTCACGCAGAGAGATGCTCAGCTGCTGAAACATGCTTTACCGCTATTTTTTGTCCCATAAAGATTTTGAAGATGTAAATCTTCATGAAACTTTTTAACTCCCAGGGATTTTTGAGTAATTTGTACTTTAAGGAGATTTTTTATTTTTCTGATGTTTTCCAAATTCTGGAACTTCTGTTTTTCTTTTGTGCACAGAAACATCAGCACGCTATAGAATCTGTGGGGTAGAAATAGTGTACAGAATATACATACTTTGTGGGCAAATTTTGAACTACTGAGAGATGGAAATTTAAACTTGTCAAAGAGTTAGTTGTCTGGCAGCATATGTAAGATGGTTTCTGCTCATACTTTAATAATCAAATCATTCCATTAGCCCATCTCACCTATTATCTTTTTCAGATCAAAAGGTTGATCAAGCTTTCTACCTGGTGATAGTGTATTTTTGCCTTGTTAAGTAAAAGAATATTTTCCACACCAAAAACCACACACATGGAATCAAATCTGGAGCTGAAAAAAAAAATATTGAATAATAAATTTTCTAAAAAAACAACCAAACAAACCCCCAAACCTTCTTGAGTGGGAGGAGAGAACCTATTAGCAAATTCAGGCTGACTTACGCAAATAGTTTCAGCCAAAAAATGAAACATTTTGTTTTGACATAGAATCATAGAATCATAGAATCATTAAGGTTGGAAGAGACCTCCAAGATCATCGAGTCCAACCGTCAACCCAACACCACCAGGCCCACTAAACCATGTCCTTAAGCGCCTCATCTACCCATCTTTTAAATACCTCCAGGGATGGTGACTC
>NW_008824053.1:9347914-9353110 GCF_000699105.1 Pygoscelis adeliae | reverse complement strand
GCTGTCGACCAGCACCCCCAGGTCCTTTTTCGCCAGGCAGCTTTCCAGCCACTCTTCCCCAAGCCTGTAGCGCTGTATGGGGTTGTTGTGGCCGAAGTGCAGGACCCGGTACTTGGCCTTGTTAAATCTCATGCAGTTGGCCTCGGCCCATCGATCCAGCCTGTCCAGGTCCCTCTGCAGAGCCTTCCTACCCTCGAGCAGATCAACACTGCCGCCCAACTTGGTGTCGTCTGCAAACTTACTGAGGGTGCACTCGATCCCCTCGTCCAGATCATTGATAAAGATATTGAACAGAACTGGCCCCAATACTGAGCCCTGGGGAACACCACTCGTGACCGGCCGCCAACTGGATTGAACTCCATTCACCACAACTCTCTGGGCCCGGCCATCCAGCCAGTTTTTGACCCAGCGCAGAGTACACCTGTCTAAGCCGTGAGCCGCCAGCTTCTCCAGGAGAATGCTGTGGGAGACGGTGTCAAAGGCCTTACTGAAGTCCAGGTAGACCACATCCACAGCCTTTCCCTCGTCCACTAGGCGGGTCACCTGGTCATAGAAGGAGATCAGGTTAGTCAAGCAGGAGACCAACATCTTTTGAAATGGAAATGTTCCATTTTGGAAATGCCAAAAGCTTTCACTTTGACATTTTCTAAGTGAACCTTTCTGAATTTTTATTTTGAAATTAATTTTTATTTTAAAATTGACTCAGATGAAAGTGGATTAAATAAACTGGAAAGGGAGCAGAATATTTTGCTTGGTGTAAAAGAAAAGAAAATTTTTGCTTATCTTAAAGAACACAAATAAAAGGAATATTTTTCAGTTTTCAGTATTCTTGGACCTATACCTTTTCTGTAATTCTTAGTTTGCTGTTAAATCTATGGCGTACTCATAGTCAGAAACTAAAATAAATACTATGGTCCATTTACTTTCACAGGGCTCTATCACTTTACTTCAGCTGGACCACAGTGTTTATCGAATGAGCAAAACTTAGGATGCTCTATATTCTCTGTTTAAAAAGGAGAAGACTGTAGGGAGAGAAAGGGAATGCCGTCATCAGCAGTGTGCATGTGTGCGTCCCTGACTGTCCACCCATCCCTCCCCCATAGCTGATTCCCCATTTTCCATCTGTTTAATTTACTTAAGCAATTAATTAATTTATAGGCAGCTTCTGTCAATACGTTTAGTTAGCAAGTAGCTGTCACGGGAGTATCCCATCTTACTAAAGAAGCCAAGGCAGCCAGGGACTGGTGGGAAGATGATTTTTAGTTGTCAGATGAGATAAGAATTTAATGATGTAAATGTCGGTATTTTGTCAGAAATCTGCTTTACATCATGGGAATAGGCACAGGACATTGTATCTACCTTTTGCTTATAGTGAAAGGATAGGTAGTCACATCCTCGTGGGGGCTGCCCACCAGAGTGGTGAAGGGCAATTTACTCCAGCATTTGCAAGGCCTGCTCAAAAAAGGCATACCTGGGCAGGTTTTTTTGCTGTTCATACTTTTTAGAGAAAAGTTCTAGAAACTGTCAATGTCCCTATGAACTATGAGTTGTTTCCTTTGTTTTTACAGCAAAAGAGAAATTCCCTCGTTGATTCTCTTAAGACCTTGCTGAACTCTGGTCCCATTTGATATTCCATAGTTTCCTATTTCACAGGTACTTTTGGTTCTCTCACTAGAGTGGGTCATTCATGCATGGAGACATTTATTGCCAAATCAGGCTTGAAATGCCACTGCGCTTTTGCTTTTATTAACTGCCTTTACATGATGATCATCTTGCTCGCTGTGACTCAGCACTGTGCATTAGTGATCTATGTGCAGCAGATCACTGCAGTTGGTGAAAGATTTGGGCTTTTTCCTCTCCTCCCTGATAATTGAGGCTTCAACTTAGATGGAGAGAGAGAAAATATTAACACCTGGAAATGAGGGAAAAACAAACAAAGCATTGTTGAGCTTCATTATAACTAAGAGCTTTAGTAAAGGGAACATCAGTGCAATTAGGGTGTAATCCAAAGGCCATTAAAGTCATTGGGAATCAGTCCACTGACTTAAATAGGCTTTGGATCAGGCCCATATCACATATCAGAAGGCAGTGCTATCTGAGGGAGACTGCATTTCAAAGTGTGAATAACACTGTTGCACACAGCTTTGCTGTTAGAAATTCCAGCTCCGTCACATTTTCTGTTGCTGGCATCCTCTTTTCATCAACATTTGTCTTGTAGCAGATTGTGGTTATTATTCTAAATCCAAAGTGTTTTTGAAAAAGCATCATCATCATCCGGGCAGATCTGTTGAACAGTTCTGTAACACAGCGGGCATGGCCACAGCCGACACAGCACAGTGATAAAAAGACACCCTGGAAACATGTCATTTTCATGTCCTATCAGTTTTATAGACTTTTTAAATGTTTTGTAGTTCTGACCAAAACAGGCCCTGTAAGCAGAAAAAAAGGACGATTGGGGTCAGTTGCTCAGAATGCCTGAATGTTTTGTAGAAGCCCAGTGTCAAAAGGCCTCAAAATAACCGTATATTTCTCCCCGTGACACTGCCAAAAGAAGGAAGGTAGCAGAAAGTATTCTAATCAATAGTAACAACTTTGTCCCGAAATTCATTACTGGTATCGATTGCTGGCCCAGCTAATTATGGTGAGTCAGGACAGGACAGAATGTTGCATTTGCTGAATTTGGGATGAAAGCAAAGGGACCACGCTAAGGGAGCTGGTGGTAAACACAACCCCTTCACCAACTTCTAGCACACACCAGGGTGATGGCTTTCTTCTTTCTGTTTCCAGGTGAATAAACTTTCCTGTAGGAATTATGCCCTCTGTCTGCCATCTACTCTTATCGCCCATGGGTAGGGGACCTGTGCAGAACCGTCATACCCAGGAGATGCTCAAGGCACCCCTGTCCCATTGTGCTGGGGAACTTTGCTTTCTGCTATATACCTCTATGGCTAATCCTACTTTCAACATGGGAGTCATTGTGGGAAAGAAAATACAAGTCTAGATTGACCAGAAGGGAGGGATTTTCCGAGTTCTTTCTATGTTCCCACCCGAGTCGCAGGACAGTTGTTTCCTGATTTCCCCTCACTAGGCACATTTCCAGGACATTTCCAGAAGCTGTGTTTGTAGGAGAGATGACAGAAAGGCAAGAGAGTGATGCTTATTGTATGCCTAACCAGGGACTAGGGGATGAATGAAAACACATTTATGAAAGAGAAGCAAAAAAGCAAGTAAGGTAGCTACTTAGCTTGACATAGGAGGGTGAGAATATACACTCTGCTCTATATCGCTCAATCTAACAAGCAAGCAAAGGTGGTGGCTCCCTGGGGTTGAAGAAGGCAATGAGTGGAAGAACCTGTCAGGCTAACCCAAAGGAAATTGATGCAGCTCACAAGAAGAAAAAGTTCTCTGGTGGGGGAGGTTGTACAAAGCCTTGAACAAATTAGCCTTGATATTTCAGGCCAAACGAGGTGATATTAATATTGCAACTAATTTTCATTGTTGTCTTTTTACATTAGTAGCTTTCAAAGAGATTTACAAAGGAGGTCTGTATCAATATCTGACATACAGACAAAGCAAATACACAGTACGTGAACCACACTTGAAGAGCCTGGACACTCTTTGAACAAGCCAGGAAGAACAGATAGAAATAATGGGGAACATAAGAGGCATTTCTTTTTCACCCATTTATGACACAATTCAAGATAACAATTAAATTAGTTTATAAAACCAGGAGGATATTCCTTTATAAAATTTTGTGACTGGACTATTAACTCTTGGATATGAGACTTTAAAAAAACCTCCAGAAATGCTGTTGCTGAGAGCATGAAGTTTTGTTACTGGTAGCAAGTAATAATAGATGGGAAGCCAGGATGTAGAGAGTTTGCTATTTGTGTTATAAATATGCATCCTCCTTCATCCGGCAGAGAAGATAAATTTAAATTCTCAGTTCTTCAATCCAGCTGTATCATTTGGAATTAATTTCCCCAAAGAAAAAGCAAGGGATCAAACGAGGTTGGTCTCTGTTACAGTCACTGAATAAACTTGAACTTGATGCCAAATATTAATAATCCTTGGGCATAATCAATGGTAACAACAGCAAATTTCTGACTCAAGGCAAAATGTGTTAGCTCTTATAAAAAGGCTTGGATTAAGTTTATGATCTGATTTGCAGATGAAGCATCTAACGCAAATATATTCTGATAAACTCACACGTCAGAACCAGGCCATCTTTTCAGATTGTTTTGTCATGACACCCAGTGTCCATCTTGGAAGAAGGTAAATAAGAGTTTGCACTTCTGTAGCTACCTTCTTCTGAAGACACTAGAATGACTTACAAACATTACTTGACTTATTCAAACAAATGAAGAATGGATAATTACAAACTGAAATAAAGCTGTCCCTGGTGTGAAACGTGGAAACAACCCACTAAAATGTAATCAGGCAGGAAGATTATTCTCCAGTGGAAACAGCAATAGCAGTTAGGAGATATAGTCTGGACATACTTACTTTTATGCAAAGTGGTCAAGACCTCAATTTCACATTTTGCATCGAGATTAATTTTCAATAGCTTATTACCCTGAATACTTTCCTGTATCTTTAATTTAATGATAACCAAATACTGAAATGATGCTCATTGAATAACCAGTACCACTTCCTACAGCATAATTCTTTGCCCATGTAGAAGGTCTAATAGGATTACAGTAGAAAGTGGCATAACAAACTATTATCATATTGTGAAGTGAAGGAAATCAAATCAAATTAACACCAATTTAATTTTGAATACAAGTGTCCACAATAAGTCCTTAAAGTGATTTAGCTCCACTATTTTAATGGCTAATTCAGATTAATTTTCTGGTAAGCATGTAGATAAGCTCTTATTCAATAGCAGTTGATTGATAGTCTTCTCACTTCTGGGAAAGGGTTTCAATGACGACTTAGAAACAGGGAAAGGTGTTCATTACAAATGTGACATGAAGAAAGTTTGGTTATGTTCATGGTAAAGCTTTGGAAAGAACAGATTTTTGTTATTGATAACAAAAAACAATCAGAAATTCTTATTTTATTGGCCAAACCCATGTATTTAAAAGCCAAAAAAGTCAAATAAATCACTAGAGAGTGAACAAAGCATTTTGTTTCTATTGAAATAGCATTACTAATTCTGAATTGTCTTTTTTTAATAAAGATTTTTTTCCCTAC
>NW_008824053.1:9342152-9347895 GCF_000699105.1 Pygoscelis adeliae | reverse complement strand
TATTTTAATTGTCAAAGTGAAATGATACAGCTTTCTTAGAATTCTCTTCTTCTCTGAACACAGAAAATGAGTTTGCCAAATATTTGGGTTGAATCTGTAGCTTTGGAAGAAAAACATTTCATCAAAAAAAAAAAAAAAGTGTGCAGCTCCAGGTTGTGAAAGAAGTGCCCATAAGAATGAGCAGGGCTTGCACCAGTTACCTGCTTTATCTATTAACTGGATAATTCAACTGGATAATTTAACTAGGAAGCGGCAACAAGAGGATTACATTCAGATTACTTTAAACCAGCACTAAGTTCAACAGGCATAGGCAATATAGAAGGAACTGGGTGAATTATCGCAAGCTTCTTGAACTTTGAATAAAAATAAGGGCAGGAACTAAATGTATCAACATGCAAAGCTCTGAAGTAGTATGGTCAAGTCAGAGAGAGATCATTTTGCAATTTTAAACAATTTTGATTTCCATTAAGGGCAACTTTCATCTTCTATTTTATCTACTCTGAAACAAGCTGTTTGTATCACGGTGTCAGGCATTGCCCTTTTAGAAATGAAATTTTATCTGTCAGATATTAGTGGAATATTACTATGTACCCACATTCTCACACCACATACGTACTGGCATTCTCAAAATGATTTTGTGAAGAAAATATTTTAAGCCATACTTAAATGGAACAAAATAAAATGAGCTTGTATCTATTCTGTGTATAACGGAAATTGATTTTAATGTTACTTCGAAGCACATATATCACTTCCGCATAGTGCTTCCTTTGGATTTTCTGCAAACTCCATCTCCCCTCTGGCAAAACCAACAAATACAAAATATTGCTACCCAAAAGCACGTGGATCATAAAATGTTGTGTCTGACGGATGTAGGTATTGTATTGAATGGCTGAATTGGCATATGTCCACAAGTTGGTTTGGGTAAATCCTTTTATTCACTGTGCTTTCCTATTAGCATCTTTGAGTTTTCTGTCCTCCCAGCATTTTGTTTTTAATATTAAAATACCTGAAGTAATTTACCTACACTTATCTCCAAAAGGACGTGGTAAAGGGACTAAGATGGAGTTGGAGGAAAAAACAAACCAGGCACCTTTCATTTCCTATTCACCATCATTTCTATTTAAGAGGACTTCGTTGTATTTCAAAAAGGCAGTACCCTTGCAAGAATGTATAAAAAGACAACTTCACCTTTCTGCTTTCTTAAAATGTTTTCCCAAGGCAGCTGAAGGAAACCAGTAAAAACAGAAATATAATTGTTTTGATTTCAATAAAAGTAACCAATTTCACCTCTAAGGTCAGGTGTTATGGTGTGATAATGCCATTTAGATGCAGAATCATTTGTAAAGCAACAAGCATTTTTATAGCCTAAGGAACAGTGGTCCAGCTCTTTAGCTGGCATAAATCAGCACAGTTTCACTGAAGCAAATGGAGCAGCTCTGATTCACATGAGCCGAAGACATGGTCCTTTATTTCTCAGAACCACATTTTGTAATATCCCGAGGATACATTTTGAAATAAATAAATAATTCAGTGCTGTGTTATTCACCTCGCAAACTCGGCTTGCTTTGTTGAGCTAACACTCGAGCACACCCCTTACAGTAAGCAGGCACTGTTAGCTCACTGTTTCACAGCAATATCGACAAATCTTCAGTTTGACTCAAGAATACTATGGAAACTATTTCCCCACCCCAGATCTCTCTCACGGAAGAAAATCAAACTGATACTTAACACAAGAGTTTCGTCTGAAGAAATTGGCCATTGGGTCGACATCTCTTGCTTGCAAAGAGCATGAGACTCAAAATCCTACTGTAATTAGTGTTTGATGAAGATGGAACACCCTAAGCAGGGCAAAAGCAAAGGAAAATAGAAGAGCGCTGTTATAAATAAAACTGGTTTACGCTGGTTGTCAAGTGCTATAATTTGACAATATGAGAATTTTCTATACTAAACATCAGGAATTGTGTGGGAGCCCTTGGTAATTCCCCTCAGGCCCACCTGTATCCCATACTTTAAATTAAGGAGAGAGAAAAATACATTGGTTTAAATTTTACAGCAATTTTGGCCTGAAGCAAACCACACATTTTCCCCAACACAAATCAGCTGCATTTAATTCCCCAGACAGCTGGCATGAACACAGCCTCTCCACAGGACACCTGAATTACAAAATTAGCACATTCAGAACTCTAAATCACATTCCATTACATTAAGCCCTAAGGTCCAACATTATGGAGAACAAGAATAAATTGCAGAACTTCTCCTGAATTAACCCTCTTAGCACACTCTCAAAGTTAAATTGCCCTTTCCTTCCCCTTTAAAGAGACATGGAAACTTAAACACTCGCTCCTGCCCTTTCTCATCTATTTCTCTTCTTGCCAAGTGGCACAGTTTATGGGACATAAATTGAACGTCTTGTCAGAAACTCACATTTGTAAATTAGCCCATCACAAGCTGTTTTGACTCACTTAGGAAATTTGCAGGTTAATGTTTATGCCTGGTCCTTCAGACAACGCTGACCCATCTACTCCTCTTTAGTAGCACACTTATTGCAGTGTGATGACATGCCTTGCTAAAACAAACATGTACCGATCGTTTTTCTTCTTGCGTGCAAGCTGCTGCCAGCAAGGTAGTAATTCCTGGGAGGAGTGACACGAGTTTGTGAGACAGTTTTGTTTACAGCTATACAACACTGACCTGATCTGATTAATGCAAATTTACCAGTTCTTGCTATGTTATGTTATTTTTCTGTTGCAATTAGTATGAATTTTGATGTTAGATATTGTTCACTTCAAGACCAGTGTTTCACAAGCTCAGCTTTTAAGCCAATAGATGCAGACAGTTAAAAAGATAATGAAACAGTAACAGCAAGCCTTCAAGGAGGAAGAATAGGATCAGAAAAAATGACAGTCGTGTGCTTTTGAGCAAGCACAGTAATATATTTGAGAAAGAACATTTTCCAAATTTTGGAGACTCTTCTTAACATTAATTACCAAATATCAATGCAATGCTAAGATATCTAACAGGTATAAAAATGTGTATATTTACTCTGCATATGCATTAACAAAATGCTGATGTGTGGAATTTGGTGCTTTCACCCGTACACCTCACAGCAGCTACTGGGCAGTTCTGCGTGTGTCCGCAGCAGCCAAGCTGCCTTCAAGGACTCGGCACATTCACAGGTTTGAGTGTGCCTTGAGTTGAAAGTATAATCAAGATTCACTGGTATTTGCAGGGAAGTTTTGTCATTTGTCCATTCCTTGCTTCCAATGACCTCATTTTGCAGCGTGATAGGAAAAGGACCGAGTTGAATCATTACTGACACACCCAGTACTTGTTGCTTGAAATTACCTCACATCAAAACATTAGCGATATCTGCACGGAAATTCCTCTCTGCTCTTGAATCTGCTTTCTTCCATTTTTATTACACTGACTTTCCATTCATACTTTGTTGACTGTCACACAGAAGATAATTTTTTAATGGTGACATTCATTATTTATCTACCTGAGATGACTTGTGCTGTGCTAACCCCCGCCAGTCAACGCTGTCCCTGCTCCGAAGCAAGATAGCGCTATGCATTGCTATTGCACTTTCAACTGCTTTAATCACTTAAACCAATTATTTCTGAGGAGTTTTTGACTACATGTGCATACAGTGCATCTTTTCCTCTTATTTCTTGTTACAGATATTAAATTACTATTATATGGGATGCCAGAAATCCATGACAGCTATGGCAATGGGTGCTGTACCTCGCGGAAATTTTCAGTGCTTGAAGAATAAGAATAAGCAATGACCCAGCATTTATCACCAAAGCCTTCCTGGATCCATCTTTGCAAAATGTATTTTATAAGCAAATAAGCTGTGTAGTTTAAATTCTGTTTTAAATAGTAGATGTAAGGCTTATGATAAACACACTGAAACAAGTCAGTTATGCTAAGAAAAAACCCTGGCAGCTAAGCTGGGAATTTTGATGTTTTAGAAGATAGGCAAGGGAGTTGCAATAGTTAGCAGAGTAATTTGTTTATAGATGTCTGATTTGAGGAACCAACTTTCGTGTGAATGCAGCCTGGTCTGGAGAGACTCCTGCTTAGGCTGTGAGTTATAGCTACATTTTACAATGCAGGGGGACTGCCAGGACCCGTGTCTTGCACCAGTTCAAGAAGGTGAGACATCAAGCTCTAGAAATCAAAGTTTGCTGAGACAGACACTTTTGCAGGTAGGCAGCAGGTGCCTAACAGCCCACTGTACTTCAAAAGCAGTTGGAACAGGCTGCCTAGACACAGTCACTTAGCTACCAGCAGTCAGAAAACAGTCACCCAAGGGAAGAGGACAGCCAGAGCCAGCCACAAAGGTTTATGTATCTCACATACCTGGGGAAAAATAGAAGATCCACAGCTGTTTCTACACTGTTTGTTGGGCATGCCATGCGGTAAGCTCAGAAAGAATATTGCTTTTGTTGTCTTTTGGAGCAGGGTTTATGGCTGAGCCCCGCGTCTGCATTTCCCTGCTAATGGGACCAGATGAATTTTTTCGGGCTCACGCCGCATTGTAAGCAAGAGGTAGGTAATGCATACGTAAACTTTGCATGAGGAGGTTAAAAAAGAAGGCATCACCTCCAATATTAAGAAGTCATATTGTAGCAGAGGAGAAGGAAAAAAAAAATATGATGGTGGAACAGTTGCATGAGGAAGGTAGACAACTCCCTCCCCCCCCAGTGATGTTTAAGAAAAATAGCTACTGGGTATTAGTTTTTAGAATAGAGGAATTAAACCATGTTGTCATTTGGGCTGTGTTTTTTGCAGTGGAAACTAAAGGCATAGAATAACTAGTGAAAACAGACTTAGTTTAAATATGTGCATTACTGGATATTCCAAGAAAGGATTCATAGAATTCAAAGAGCTTAATGGAAAATAATAACAACCAAAGAGAACAATTTGCAATAAGTGGAACAAATAGAAAATAATGAAAGCAAACTGGATTCAGTCTAATCTACTGAAACTAAACTCTTAGCTGAGTACATGATAATGGAAATAATTAAAATTACTGATTGCATGGGGGACAAGAAAATAGCAATGAAGAATACTGAGCTGAAGGATGGGAGAAACAGCTGTTATTGCAAATATTGTGTGTTAGGCTTAGTGAGGGTACAAAAGTGACAGCATATTTGAATATAAATAAAATATCTATCATAAGCAGTGTTTCAAGTTTTTTCCATGGCTTTTGCTGTCCTGTTAGTCAATTTAGCGAGAAATTTATCCTTGGGCATACTTTTTGCCTTCTCTGTCACAGTGCATCAATTATACTTCACACTGTACAGTGACACTGGCTCGCGACATTGTTTTATGCCCTATTCTGTTATTATTTATAAACAAAATCCTATAAAACACATTTTAGATAAAAAACAACTTTAACACATTTAACCATGAATTCTCACTCATGGTGAATTTTAATCTCCTGTCCTATATTAGTCGCTGCTAAGGACAATGTTAGGTTATAGAATTCCAACATCTTTTCTCTCCACTCTGCACAGATTCAATCATTGAATCTTCAAAGTCCATGGTGTGTGTCAGTTCACACTCAAGAAGCCAGCACTGACAGAGAATTGAGATGCACTGCCTTTTTGCATTCTTTATCAGCCTTGCCTGGGAGAAAGAATATTCTTTACTGCAGTCCAGTAGCTGTGAAAACACAATTGAGTATTCAGTAAGCATCTAACTAACATTATTTATGAAAGAATAATTAAAAGAA
>NW_008824053.1:9323431-9342119 GCF_000699105.1 Pygoscelis adeliae | reverse complement strand
GGTCAGAAAGCTTGGGTCTTGTAAGTGATTCTGCCATCTACTGTGCTACTCATACCTTCTCTTTCTGTGTTAGGTTCCTGACATCTGGATAAGCATGGGGGAAATTACTCTGAAGATATATGTTGTGACAGATCATTATCGCCATGAGTATATGACTTAGGAACACTGCAAACCAACTCTTTTGTCAGCTGAAGCATATTTTACCCCTGCAAGCTGCCTTTGCGATCTCTTATTCTTCTACTGCTTGGAGGGAAAAGTGTTTTCTTACTTCTAAAACACAATCAAATAAGGTATTGGTAAAAATATTACCTAATCTGTACCTCTTTACTCTGGGGGAAGCTTGGGTGAATTAATTTATCAGAGTATAGATCACGGTTTTCTGAGAACAGCATTTACCTGGAAATTGTTAGCAGAAAAAAGCTTCCCCATTCCAATGTAGAAATTCCATCCTCTGCAATCTAAAAAGCTCCAGGGATGTCCCTTTCTCTCCAAAGACAGACATAAGCTTGCCTGGAATGTGATCTTAACTAGTCTCTAATTTGGTAACACATAGATCCCTAACATTAATACATATCAGCAGAGAGCTGTGAAGATGATTGATGGACTGGGGCATCTGCTATATGAAGAGACACTGAGAGCTGGGACTGTTCAGCCTGGAAAAGAGATTGCTCAGGGGGATCTAACCAGTGTATATAAATACCTGATGGGACGCAGTAAAGAAGATCTAGCCAGACTCTTCTCAGTGGTGCCCAATGACAGGACAAGAGGCGATGGGCATAAACTGAAATACTGGAAATTCCATTCAAACATAAGAAAAACCCTTTTTTTCCTGTGCAGGTGATTAAATGTAAGAACAGGTTGCGCCCAGAGAGGGCTAGGAGTTTCCATCCTTGCAGATATTCAAAATCCAACTGACCATATCCTGAGCAAACTGCTCTTGCTGACCCTGCTTTGGGCAGGTGTTTGCACTAGATGATGTCCAGAGGTCCCTGCCCACCTCAACTATTCTATGATCCAGAGGCCAGAGCTTACCATGCATTTTTTAAAACCTCCCAGAAATTTCCTAAGTGAAAAAAATTAGATTTATTGCAGCTGTAAACTTTTCTAATGTTTAATGATCTTTACCCTGATCAGGTCCTCAAATTCATAATGAGAGGCAGACAGCACATTAATATCCTTTTCTTAGAGATAATAGCATGTCCTAAAAGAACAGATTTATCAAATGCTATTTGGGGATACCAACTGTGTTCAGTGAAAAGATACACAAAATTTGGATGAAGACAATGAATTTTGCTGATACATAAATAGATGTATTGCCTTTTTAATATTAAACCAGGAAAAAATCCACATTAATTCATTCTTCCTTTGCCAGAGAACTCATGAGCTGTCTTGAGGGAACCACTCGGAGATCTGCTGTGATCTGCTCAGAGACGTAGGATGGAAAGTTTCTTCTTCATTCCCACAAGGCAAGAAAGGATGTGAGTGAGAGAGAGACTCAAAGACAAGGTGTCAATATCCCACAAAATTTGCTGTCACAAGAACAGGAGATAACTGAACAGTCTGAAACCTGACATTCTAACGTGTCAGCTTCTATGGAATGTGTTACAGACTCAGCTTGCAGAAAGCTGTGTATCCTATTATTTTAAAACACTACAACAGTAGCAGCAAGGCTAATTCATCACATTTACATAAGGCATCAAAAGAGAGCAATGGTGCTGGGAAAGTGATTATATTAGTCTAGAGCGTTCAGAAAACAACTGGTTGTTGGCACAGTGGCCATGCTGTGTCCAAGACCGTACAGATTCCCTGGCAAGAACAGACATAAGAGATCCCTTCTTTGGGAGCTTGACCTTGGGTAGCACCTAGTTGCATCAGATGGAGTCAAGAACTGCAAATAAAACAGTTTGTTTTGCTCTATTTTTGCAAAATTATCTAAGGTGCTCGGATAAGGCTGTACTTGCATAAACTGAGCATTAGTGTGAGAATATTCTTCAGCGCAGTATTGAAGTTTGACCCTGGCTGTCTCCTTTGTACTGTGCCATCAGTGCCAAGAGAATGAAGAGCTATTTTAACCGGACAGCTGGAGATTTCTTTGATGTAGGCAGTGCTATGCCGCCCACAGTCACTGGGAACATTGCAGGGTGGGCCCGAAAGAAAGGCTTTGGGTAGGTGCAGAGTGAACTGCGCTTGTATAGCACAGCAGGCTCGGAAGGATCTCTCCTATGCAGCATACTTTAAAAGATCCCTATGTGTTTTAGGGATCATCTTCATTTGAAGCAAGGATCTCGGGGAAAGTCAGCATGAAGCCCACTTTCTTCCTCCTTTGACCATGCACTTAATACATTATGGCTAGATCATTGTTATCTGTTCACATGAGCTTTCTATGCACGTACTGTACAAGATAATCAATGGACAATACTAATTCTATTGTTAGAAAACCTAGAGTACCCCAGATGTTTGAAGAGGTCATATACATCATTTGATAACATGTTCAGATGAAGTAATATTTTTTTCTTATTTTATAAAGGTGAAACAGAACAAATCCTTCACGATTGTTGTTTAACACAATGTATGATTGTACCTTAACCACAGGAAACACTGGAAACGGCTAGTGGTAAAATCTCCTCCTCCAAGCTTTTTTATGTCTGCTAAACTTTAAGACAGGAGCCCTGCTCTTTCTTTTTCAACAAATGAGTCCCATAAGACTATTGGGTAAAGCAGTTCAACCAGAATGATGTAATATGCAGGATGTTTGCAGGCATAGGTTTAATATGACTACATTGTTCCTTATTTATAAACATGTCACTTTTTACTGGCATAGCTTCACACATTTTTGATGATGAGAGCTGCTCTTTCCTTGGCAAAGCAACACAAATTCATTACAGCAGGAGGAACCAACATCACAAGATTTCAATGAATAGAACCATCTTTGCATGACTCAAAGCTCTTACTCAGAGATAGGGCAGATTGAAGAGATAAAGCAAGGAAAAACTTTCCTGAAATACAGGAAACTAACTGCGAAAGACATGGATTTAGGAGGAAAAGGGAAATGAATATTTTCTGTGGTGTATCATCTTATTTTGGAAAGAGTCAGAATTCTCTTGTGGGTTTGTCTCTGATCCCTTCAAATTATTTTGATGTATACTTGTATGCTTAAAAATATTTCTCCTCCCTTTTATGGTGCTGTCACGTTAATGGATTCATGTGCCACTTTCTATTTTCATTACAGTTTCTGTCAGGAACATGAAAAACCCAAATGTCTTAGTAATTTGTAAACTACCACAATGTACTCTCTTTGGCCTGACCTTGTCATTATTGTATAACTTAATTGGCCAACTATTCCACTTCTTTTCCTTTTCATAGCGTTATTATAGTGGAAAATGAGAAGAGACTTGTCATTGACCAGTCAATCAAAAATACACACCATTTAGAGATGAAAATAACAACCTCTCAATTAATTTCATAGAATTAACACTCATTACGATAAAAGTCTCCTGAGATAAAGATTGAGATCAGGACTAATAAGCATTTAGCCATTCCTCTGACAAAGCCTGTAATAAAATTAGGAAATGGAACAGTTTAATTCAATCACAAAATTGCAGTTCCATAGTTTCCCCCTCAGACTAGAAGATACTTAAAAGAACTCCATTTTTCTCTGTACAAAGAATCAGAGTACATCTCATTTTGCCAGTTCTGGTGGCTGAAGTGTAGATCTGGCTGTAATGTCAAAAAAATGTCTTTTTCGCATTTTGGACTACCTCTCTGATGGGAAGCATAATAACAATGTAATAGTGAAATTATTTCTTGCAATGGCTTTAGTTTTCCTCACACAGTTTCTGTCTTCAGATGGAGTAATTTTAAACTTGCCAAGGAAAGGACAGTCTTTTTTTAACCAGTGCCCATAGGGTTCACAACAAGATACTCCGTGCTCTATCACAACAGTAACAATAATATAAAAGAAATAAAATAAGTAATAGACATGACAGAAACCTGTGCTCCAGAATTGGCCATAAATCAGTGAGATCTGAGGAGGAGGAAGCCACTGGGGAAGGCTGCTTTATTATTACTATGGGAAAATCAGACACTAGTCATTTAGTACCTGATTTAAGGTAACACAGGCTTCAAAATGAAAAATTGTTCAAGACAGCAGCTTTTTATTTCTGTGAAAAGGAGCACTGTTATCACAGAATCAGTGATTATCACAAAAAAGTAGTCAGATATAGTTATGAATATTTGTTGGTTCAGTATCCTGGAAATATTCTGGCTCATCGTATAAAGATTGCATCTCTAATTTAAAACTAATAGTTAAAATCATTTAAACGTTATTATCATTCAGTTAACTTTTTCGCTAGGAACTTTAATCGAGACAGCTTTCTCTCCTGCCTTGAAAAAACTCCATCCAGAGATCCTTCCCAAGATATTCACCGACACTTCACCTACCTTTCTCTGGTCTTCACAGGCTACCTCTGCAGAAAGCCAGGAGCAAGAAAGAGAAAATGGGTAGTTTCTAAAGAAGTCAGCTGATTGTGCCGATCGCCTGATGGACACCAGATTAGAGGACCCAGGATAGGGAAACAGCGATCAGGTAGAAATTACCTTTCTTTCCCCTTCTTTTTTATTTCAGGTCAAAGAGCACAGGTTTGAAATGAGAGCGTGGCCTTTGGAAAATAAGCACCTAAGCTTTTCTGTCATACACTACAGTAGTTCAAGATTATTAGGTTGCACATTATTCTCTCTCTCACTTGAACAAATCAATTTACTGCTTGACAAATAAGCACATAATGCAAAATGCCAACTTACAGATTGGTATCATTAAAGAGAGCATGGTTTTATTGGCGAGGGACCATATTTTGCCTACATTGCAGATCTCAGGGCAGAAAGCTTTGTTTGTACAGGATATGTGACCCATTACATCTGGTGCACTACAAAGAAACTACAGATATGGTCAAATAGAACTGAGATGAAAGTGTAAGTATTCAGATTGTCATACCCATACCACAAAGAAAACTGACTGATTCTTCATAGGCATGTCAGAATTGGGAATTGATTTGTTATAATAGATGCATAACAGAAAAATTAAAAACCCTTTTCATGCAAAATGTTTTTCAATATCTTGAAATGCAAGTCTCCAGTGCTCTACATCTAGAGGTTTTAACTAACTAGCCAATTTTCATTATAGTGCTGAGGACACATACAAAAATTAAAATCTCATTGATTAAACTTATTAAGGTTACATTCCAGAAATCTAAAAATAATTTAATAGGAAGATAGGGAAAATCTGCCTTTAATATAGATGTTCTGTAGCTGTTTTGAAGATTGCAATCAAAGTCTGTGAGGAGGAGGATTAAGTTAAGCTGTGTCTTGAGTGTTGTCTCTTCTGTTGTATTGGTATAGTATGGTTCTAATATAGAAAATGCAGTCTACATTTAAATTATTCATGCTCTTTTTCATTAGGAAACCAAAAAGTCAATTTAAAAACTTGGTAAAATTTTTATGAAAGCCAGAGCCCTACAATAACTTTGACTCTGCGTTCCAAGGTAACAACCTTTTCCTCATCGTTCTTTTTCTCAATAAAAACAAATTTTAAAATTTACATCTTTCTGGAGTGATGAGGCCCTGTAAACAAACATAAGTATGCACAGCACTGTTCCAGGTTGGACGTCTGTCACTCAAATCACTGTCATGCCGCAAGCTACCCTGATACAATCAGAAGGGAAAATGGAGTTAGTTAGATGGGTTTACAGGATGATGTCTGCATGAGTGACAGATGTTTGTGCTCTAGCAACATTATGTTTTATTATAGAACAATTGCTTCTAATAGCTTTTACGTTTATGTTCAATGTGTTGCAAATTCACATCCGTACCTTAAAAAAAAAAACCCAAACCAGGGAAATATTACGAATTGGTTCCTCCCCTCCCCCAGATAAAAGCATTTTTTTCAATAGAAAGTAATTTGGGCAGCTGGTGAACTGTGGAGCTCACCAATCTATGAGTTCTCAAACACACACAAACTGTGTCTTCATGGTTCAAGGAAGAACCGACATTACGCCCGAAAGGATTATCAATCACCCACTGCACAATATCATCTGTTGTAAATTGGGAGCCTGATTAATAACAGTGATTCAAGCATGTTCCTTGAAAATTGTGATCTTTATTGACTAACTGGACTGGTGACTTTCTCTTTTCATGTTGTTTGCACTCAATTTGTGCTGCTTTCAGTTACTGGTACTGTATATTACTATTTCTGTTATGATTGTTTTCCACATTATATAAAGTCAATAGTGAAGTGTCAGGTGAAGCAGGTAAATTTTTCATCAATTGTATATAAGACTTGTTGCCCTACTTTTGATTTTCTTTCTCATTCATCAGTGGTTGTACTGCACCTCTGTTTTCTTCCCTTGTCATTGTGGGGATATGTAGAAAGCAACTTTTAACCCCAGTGGTTAAAACAGCCTTTGAAGTTGTTTACCTTTTTAGAATTCTGTATCTTTCCCAAAGTATTAAATCAATATTTTTGGAGGAGTTTTGTTTTTAAAAAAATAATAGTTTCAGAAAGCTTGATTTCCATATTAACATACACATATTAATTATTTTTAATCTGACTCCAATTGGATTGAATTTTGTATATTTTTCAAGTGATAAAGTCAACCTATGGCTGAAGAAAGGGACTTTGGATTTCTATCCCTCAATCACCCATTACATTTTAGGAGCTCTGTGAAAAAGAATAAGTCCAACTTAATCTGTTTGGGGTTTTTGTTGTTGTTTTTAACTTGGTAAGTTCTGTTTTTAACTCTTCATCTCAATCCTGTTTCCTTAGTCTAGTCACAGGAGTGTACCAAATTTTTCTCTTGACTGGCATAGATGAACTAGAGCTTGTGTCCACAGGATTCCCAACAACTGCCTTTCACAAAACTGGCAGAGCTGACCCTTTGCTCCTGAGGCAATGTACTCAAACCTGCATACTAGCCGAGTTAGTCCTCACAGACTGGAATAAACCATTTCCTGCAATTTACTCAGTACTGTGAGCCTGAAAAAATAATAAATAATATTAATAAACATGGCAACTATTTAACCTGCAAAGGAAATCACACACTCTGCAGAACCTCCTGTAATTATGAAAAGTGCAAGCCTATTTGTTAGATAGGGAGAAACTAAATCTATCCTGTAAGCACTTTACTCTCTAGATCAGCTTCACACTAGTCCAGCTGTGGAAACTTCATTTTTTTACATGCTTCCTATCTTCAAAAGAGGATATCAGTTGAGACTGTTATCTGACACTATATTCACCACCACATTTTTAAATAGTAAACATAACATGATATCAGCAAAACCTTGCAGTGCAAAAAAACCAAACCCAAACCAACAACCTAACAAAGAAGCCCCACCAAACCTCACCTATTTTAGCATTGTAATAATTAAATTAATATTGACAAATTCAGGACATTTTGGAAACCAGACCTCATGAATGACAATCAGCACCAGTCCCTCAAAAATCTTTAAAAATCGTGACCTTGAGGCAAGGTGTGTACCCCAAAAGAAATAAAACAGATAGTGAGCAGAAGCCAAAGGCCCATGTAATTTTTTGCTGGAAGGTTAATGACGACTGTCCATGAACGGCTTTTATGAACATAAAATTGATTTAGCATAGATCATCTCTGTTATGATCAATCGCTAGATATTTTCTTACTTGTAAGAACTGAAAGCCTCAAACTTCATGACAATTATTTGCAAATGGGATTTGCCTTTTTCTAGTTAGGCAAGTGATTTTATTGCTTAGGTGGTCTGAAAAAGGAGACAATGTCCTCACAGTTGAGAGTGCAATGTAGTAACCTCAACTTTGCAAGCACTGTCATTTTCTGCATGGCCTGTGGTACTGCAAGGTGGGGGGAGCTGGGGTCTCTGCATGGCATCAGCATCACAAAGCTGATCTACCCCACCTATTTGGGTAGATAGCCCCCAGCACACATGTCCTGAGGCTCCACCCTGGCATCTTTTTTCTGCCCTCCTCCAGCCTTGACAGGACACATCCTAACAGTTCCAAGGCTAGTGTTGCAATGGATTAACTTTGGTCATATATTATTTTCTTTATTGAAATAGAATACAAATACTTAAATCTGTATGATGTCTCTATTGCTGCCCTCCTCTAACCTAATCACAGCAACCTCATTACACTGAAGTTTTAGAAATATGTTTCTAGACTAAAATGCCTTTCAGATTTCAGATGATATTTTATAGCTTAGGTAGCTGTAGTTATAGCTTAGTTAACCATAGAGCCATGGTTAGAAGACAAATGTTGACAATCCGCTAATTAAAGTGGAAAGAATTTCACAAGACGACCACTACAAAGGCACACATGGTACAAGATTGCATAATAAAATCCTGTAATTATTTAAGAAATACTTTTAAGGGACCTCTGCCCACCTGGGACTCAAACTCCTCTGTGAAGCACTGAAATAAAGTGGAAAAAGAGTAAAAAATGCTGAGTGCCTCGTTGATCTGTTGGAATCTACTGGGAGGACAGAGAGGAGCCACAGAGGTGTCTGGAAACTCTGATGACTCTTTTAGAAGGTCCAACAGAGAAGTTTGCTCTTTCAAAAATTCAGATCCACTCCCAGGAGGCTAAAGGAAAGAATATGTTCCTTGGGAGAATGCTTTCTTCAGCAGCAGGAAACTGATTGCACTGGAAAAAAAGCAAAGTGAAGTGCAGATGAAGAAACTTTATGAGAAGGAATATTCATCAGGCTGAAATTGTTAAAGACACATTCTCAAGAGTGGTACTTAAAAGAAGAGGAGGTGAGGCCAAGAATCAGAAATGTTAAGAAACCTCAGTAAGGGAGGAGGGACATTTCTAGGAAGATGTAATTTGCTGGAAACTATTCCCAGACGTGCGGTATTTTGAGCAAAGAGCTAAACTCTACGGTGAACCCTGTAGCATCAATGATTTAGGATATGATTCAGTGTCCCACTGAAGTCAGCAGGAGATTTCTGCTGCGTTCAATACGCTTTGCTTTGCACCCTCATGGAATGGAAAATTCAGAGTGTAATTTGCAGCCTAAGGTATGCAGTCAGCGGAAGAAAAGCACTGCACGCAACAAATCAACCCACAACCAGGCCAGCTGCCGCAGAAGAAAGAAAAGAGATAGCCAGAGTGACAGCAGGCGAAATATCAGGCATCTATGGACAGACAAGCAGGTGGGAAACATCCAGGCAGAGTTATTGCCAACGGCTGCCCAAGGAGCACCAGCCAACATCACAGACCTCCAGAAGCAGAGCAGCGGAGGCACGGATAAATGAGCAAACCTATAGACTTTAACGCAAACAGCCGACACTAGCTAGCGTGACACATCAAAGGAGTCGGGGTCTATTCTGGCAAGATAAAGGTTGAGGATGACTGGACCTGTCCTGCTCCAGGTGGCATCCTGGGTAGTATGCTCAAGGCCAGGGTATTTTAAGTCCATAGCAGATTGACTTCACAAAGCCGTCTCCTCTACCCCTTTCTGAAATGTTAGTGGTTAGGCTGGCCCTGGCCACAAAAGTTCCCAGCCCTGTATTGCCACTTGGGTGCTCACTTTTAACTCAAGGCAGCTGCTTGAATCTGCTGCTCAAGAGAAAACACAGAGTCCCTGTCACGATCTGGGTGAGGATGTCTGGAGGCTGCAGGGTACATCCACTGCATGTGCCGTGGCAGGAGCTCGGCACAGCTTTCCCACCTCTAGTTTACTCAGGGATGTCTCTCCCTCCCCATGGCTCCTTCAGGAAGCCCTGATCTCCCTGCTGGGCTCTCATCACCTACCAGTCCCACAGCACTGCCGACAGACAGCACCAGTACTGGCTTTAGAGAGGGATATAAAGCAGAGGGACCTGTATTTGTCACAGTGAAAGAAATTCACTGCTGTGTAGACAATACCAGCAATATCATTAAAAAATACCAACGGGGACATTTACATCTATCCACAGGCCTAGCTCATGATGACAAGTTTAAACGGGACTGAAGTGACATCCCACCACCAGAGCTTTACTGGAATGGGCAGCTTTCATTTCCATTGCTATTTGTGCCATGTGGGGAGATATCATCGCCCATATTTCTGTGCAGGTCTAATTTATTTAGGTTATGCAGTAGGAAATATTCAGCTTGGCAATTCTAATATGCAGTCCCCTACAGTCCATGCGATTCATTTTTTTTTTTTTTCCTAACTGGCTGTTGTTGCCCTCCTGCTGTATTAGCTTGATACTGCCCTCCTGCTGCTCTGTCCACCTGCTTCGAATTTATTTCCAAAATGCATCACTACTGTAGGATCTTCTCCCTGAAGGGGAACAAGTTAATAGGTTTACTCTTCTTGATGTACTGTTAGATTCTTTCTGCTCTTTGACTACTGACTCTGCATTTTTTTCATTTTCTATTTCTAAGCTGAAGATAAAAATCCCCTAGCCAAAGGAAGATACCTGAATGGAAGATACTTTAATCCGAACCCTGAAATGGGCACATATGAACGAGTCACATGCTATTACAAGTTATATCGTAGTGCTTGTTTCCTTTCAAAACAAGAAGCATTGGAAAAATATACCACGTAATTTTTTGAAGTAGATCCCAAAGTAGACTAACATTCAAGAACACATAAAATGACTTCCCTTCTCCCCTTCTGGAGAAGACCCATAAATTTAAGAGAGAATGATTACCTCCCTATAAAATATTTAAACCATCTCATAGAATATAAGAAAGAATAATATCCCTGTTATAGAATTCCATTGAATGGTTTAAGCAATTTGTAGACAGGAATTACATCTTTATTAAACCTTACACAGGAATTTCTATACAATCTTATTGGTTTCAGCCTTGTTAAATCGTATGCCTCTCTTCAATACGAGACTCTAACAGCTCCAACTGTGCAGATATCCTTTCACAGATTACAGAAATAAATTTGTTGCTATCTCCTCTTTTCTTCTTCTACCCTAAATTATTATATAACATTTTGCAAACTCTCATGGATTTGCTGAGAAAACAATTCCTCACTGCGTCAAAATGACCATTTTTCCTTGTAACGCATGTCTGTGTGTACACAGATGATGGAGGGAAAGTTTCTTATTTTCAAATGTAATTGAATAAGCTCTTACTGGAAAATTAAGGATTTCTGGAGAGAATTCGGCAGAACAGATGTATGCTTTCCCCAAATGAAAAACATTCATCTGTTTCCTAGAAATCTAAACAACAACAGCAAAGCAATCACACAAACAAGTTGTGGTTTTTTTTTTTCTTTTTTCCTACAGATGGTTCTTATTTTTATACAAATGGGGAAAAAAAGCCACAGTGGAAGTTTCTAAATGAAGCAATGAAGTACGTTCTTATCAGTGAAATTTAAATGGTCTCCAGGATGAAATTTTGTTTTATACAAATCTGACCAATTGTACCTGAAAACCATACAAAAGCCTTCCTTATTAAAATGCTGCCTTTCAGCCTCCCTGCTTCCATTTAGTCACAGTCTGATCTCCCTATCAATTCATTTTTTCTATTTCTGTTACCTGTAGATCATTTTGCCTTGCTCCTATAATATGGATTTAGAGTTTGCGGTCAGGAACTGGTATGATCCAGAGCAAACCCTTTTGATTAGATATTCCTGTTCCATGCTCAGAGCTGACAGGAAGGATATGCTTTTTAATGTCATGAACAGCATTTTCCCCCATCCCCGCAATCATGCTTTGCAGCCACTAAAAAGTAAATTGATAGAAGATAGTCGCCCAGAATATCAAAAATCCCCCATCCAGAATGGCAAAATATCTTAATGTAATTAAGTATTAGGATTAATTTCTTAATCCTTATATTTTTCACTTGTCTGTTTGAGAGGTGGGTCTCTAATTAAATTTCACTTTGGTCACCATAATGAAGACAATATCATCTAGAAGTCCAGCTACAGTCAGCCTGTGTGGATAGCAGTGATAAGGCTGGGTAATTGCAGGATTAATAACTGGCCTTTTATTGTGTCTGAAAGCAATGTAACAGTATATAGACTTTCTGAGTAACTCAAAAACATAGCTACATTGTACAATATTGCTACCCTGATCACTTTTTCCTTTTCACTTTTTTTTTTTCCAAGCACGGGAACAATTGGACTACAAAGGTATGATTGTTCCTAGGTCATATTCTCCTCTAGGGTTTCCAAAAAGCAAGCGATGCTGCTCAGGCAGCTCCAGTAGCTCTGTGACAAAGTAGAACAAGTTTCAATAACCGCTGTTATTCCTCTTCATTTACAGTCCAGGCCACAGGGTAACTGTTTAATGTGGTAGCCAGTTCCCTGAACCTCTTGTACGTTTGCTGAAACATGAAGCTTTTTCCTAATACTTTGAGCTTCTTGAATAAGTGCAGGATTTCAAGGTTTAAAAAAAATAGAAATCTAGGGACCAATGCTCTACTGAATAATCTAGCTCTGGAGACAGAGCATCTGCACAGTAGCATCCTTTCTTTGTGGCTGGGACACTTCACCCTCAATTAGGGAAACGTACCTTTTAATAGAGCTGTTCCCCTTTGTGGCTAGATAGTGATGCTGAGAAAGTGGTAGGAACTAGGAGCCAGGCAACCAGCATGCTCAGCTAAGCTGCTATGGATCTTAATTAATGTGCAGAACAGGATGTAGGCTTGGACAGTTTATCCATGCCATCTGGATACGGTACGGATGCAAGTGAAACTTGAACCTAATCTAATAGGTATGCAAGTTGTATGAAAGGAGCTGGTAAAAATCCCTGTGTAAAACAATCTTGCATTAAATAGACGGGCTGGCAGAAGAGGTTGAAAAAGTTGCTGAGGCTGCTGTGGAACCCCCTTGTACCTCCATGGGACCCGCGGGGAATTCGGCACTGACTGCAGAACATCCCGCCTCTGTCTGCAGCCCTGCTCCCTACCCCACCTCCTCCTGGGCACCATTCCCGCAAAAGATTTGTTTTCACACCTTCTTCTGCAGAAAACATTACTTTTATCCCCATCTTCCTCATGAAATCAGGGCTCTCTCCCCTCTCCTGAAAGGGTGTTTCAGTGGCTACGCCACATACATGGCCCAACCCAAAGAATTATTTTCATAATATATGCTCAAATACAAAGGCCCAAATGCAGTTCTGTCTGTCCCATCCAGTGTAGTTCTGCATGGATTATGTCAGAATTTGGCTTAACCACCGTGATGAAAAAAATATTTTTACCAAAATAGTATTATTTTTGTAGAACAAACCCATTTACATCAACGTAGCAAATTTATTAATCCACAGGAATAATTCTGAAAAAAGTGTATTCTGCAAAACTATAAATGCACTTAAAGTCATTGTTTGGCTTTCTTTGGGTTCATGTTTAGCTCATTCACCATTCCACATAATCTTGAATTTCCTTCTTATCTCCCTGTGCAACCATTCCCTGCATTAGGAGACTTTATAGATCCTTCTCACAGACCTTTAAGGTCAGTCTGAGAAAAATTAACACCATTGCTTTTCATTTAACCTTCAAGCCATATTTTCACTCTTATCTCTTTTTAAGAGTACTTTAGTGTACGTTTCCAACATGAACATACACTTAACTCTAGCCAGATCCAGAAATTATGCCTCCTATTCAGTATCTTGAGTTCAACTGACTATAAAGACTTTGATCTCTTTAGGACATGATTTCTGTGGCATTTTTGATTGGCAATTGAATATTTCAAAATATTGACCAACATAAAAGCTACTGAGTCTTTTTCTATTATACCATTTTAGATATGGAGAAGTGTAGCCATTTCTTCTGAATGCACTTACTGTAGATTAAATTGAGGTCAAACAGACTGGTATCTTTGTAGGTGGATGTGTGTTAAATCCTGAACAGATTTCATTTCAGCATTCAGAGACACAAACTGAGTACTAGTATTATGCCTCTTCAACATGGCTTTTTGTATTTGTTTAATAAAAGTGAACTTCTTAAATATAAAACTCTGAAAGACATGCCATGAGGGATGGTTTGAGGTGATGTTTAAAATAATTTTTCCATTTTACAAATTTTGTATTTTCATGAAAAAACAAATCTACATCTGAATTTTATCAAATAGTTCCCTTATTCAAAACAGAAAATCATAAATGCCAACTTGTTTGTTTTCGACAGTTCTAAGACATTAATGCTCTTCTGAATGAAAACAGAGATGCTGGAAGACTGTCAAAGTGACATCCAGTAATTTAGGAGTGAAGCATTTTAATTGTAGAGTACATGACGGGTCGGCAAGTGAGAGAGAGAGAGAAGTGCATATGTGTGCTTGTGTGTCTATGCATGCCCATACATACAACTTATTAGAGGAGTCCTTTCTGTTCTCAAATAACACAAGATCCAAATGCCTTAGTGAGAGATACTACTTGGAATATGCTGCTTATCCTGAAAAAAAGATAATGGTATTTCTCCGCTAGAGTTTGTATATCCCCATCACTCAGAACAGCACAGCTGGGATTGCTCATCATCGTGTCATGGAAATAACAGCAAAGCACTCTTCTTTTGGAGCATGGAAATGGTTACTTTGTGAGAACACTGAAAGTTTGACTAATTTCTACTGATAATCTCTGTCCTGACATCATACACTGTTGTTCCACCCCACATCCATCTGCAGTGAAATAAGATTATAGAAAAGAATCAGAAAAGACATGCAAGCAACAAGGCCTGAAACTGTTGCCTAGTTATGGAAGATTTTGCTATGCTTATTAATCTTTAAACCCTTAAGCAACCTTTTTATTTTGCCCCTTTAAATACTCTGAAGTCAGTCAAGCTGCACAGCAGCAAGGTTCTGTGCTGGCAGAAAATATGCATCTAAAATTCTTTTGTAATCCAAACACAAACACACACACAACTGCAAGCACACTGCATTTTTGAGGTTTTATTTTTTTAAGCTGAAGCTCACAAATACCATAGATGATGTGCGCGGATTAGAAAAAGTACTTCAGGATCTCAGCTTCTTTATGCAGGGAGAGAAGCGTCTTTTCTTCACTCCTGTAAGAGTGACATGATAGCTTGCTTATGTTTCCTACCTTGGTGGTCCAGCTGTGAGATCCGTAAAGCAACCATTGAGTCTCTCGCCTCTTTCTTTAGGAGTGTCACAATGCGCAGCTTTCTTTGTGTTGCCCATATGCTAGCAATCTTTTTAAAAGCCACTCTTGCTCTGCTGCTGATCATCTTCACAACAGACAGTAAGTTGATTTCAGGAGAACTGCTCTGATTTCCACTGCTTTCAGTGAGAGCAGAAGCAGGTTCTCTCTCCCCCCTGTAAAAAGTACTTGGCAGAAGCAACAGACAAGTTTTTAAACTCCTATCAGCAGTTCTTGGAACTAATACCAGTGCTGATCAAATTATCCTGATTAAAAACTGACAGTGTGAAACAGTAACATTTTGCTGCAAAGAGATTTGGTAAAAAGGATAGAAGATGAAGAAATGTTAAACGGTGAGTGCAATATAATCTCCAGCAAGTCTATCAGAATTGTGTCATTTGCTTTAGCGGGTGCAGGACTTTTTCTTTGCCCTGTGTTCAGCATCATGCATAATAAAGAACACGAGTGCCTCAGATCCTTATTTTCTTTTCATAACCACTATTCAGAGTGGGAGTTGCACATATGTCCTTGACAAGACTTGAAATTTAGAATAGTTTCATTTGTTGCCAATAATGTCTCAAATTATTTCAGGGACACTAATTCATATTCCAGCTACTCAGGTAATCCTGGTCCATCCCACTGCAAGAAAGTGTCTCCAAAATAACCAGATGAGCTGAATATCCTCATTCATCCTGTTGGGCATCATCACAAAATACCATGGAATACTGTTCTCAGGATGAAATGTTCTTAAGTGTTCCTGTATCCTTGTCCCTCTCTTAGCCATCATGTACAGAAGAACCAAAATACTCCAGTGGTTAAGTTCTCTTGTGCCCAAAGAGGGAAGGAGTAGGATTTCATGACACATACCCCCACAAGGAAAATGAGTTACATGGACTCATTCTGTCAGCCTCAGTCCAAAGGAGGAGCATGTAATGAGCAGCAGTTAGTGGAGCTACGTAGGTGAACAAAGTAATAGGGGCTGAGACTGCTTCATTTGAGTCAGATGGATCTATTCACATCCAGATGCCTCCATGGCAGTGACTGTAGTGAAAATTCACTCCAGGCAAGGGCTAGGTATTCATATTCGAAAGGCCTTTTTGACTGCAATAACGCGTAGCTGGCAGGAAGCATTAAAGACCAAAGAAATAAACACTAGGAGAAAGAAGAAAAGCTCAGTCATGAATATCCCAGATATTCATAGGTCAGTATGCATTTCCAGGGCTGGACAGCAAGTGAAACGGGAGGCTGTGACCACCCTGTGTGACAAAGGCATTTGTGAGAAGGGGCAGGGTGGAGAGCACTGGTGCCTCGCTAGCTTCTTGCACCATTACGAAGGAGGTATGTGGGAAGGGGAAGCCCAGTGCCAGAAGCGCAAGTACCATCCTCTCTCCTGTAACTAGATCAGATAGTTCAGAAGCCAAAGCTCTTCACACTGTACCCCTTCTTGGAGGTATCCCAGCTCAAAGAAGGGAACGCGTTGCAGAAGTGAGTTTTGAAATGTGGAGGGCCCAGAGAGAATTGAGAATAAATAAAGCAGACCTCAGAGGAAAAGCTTTGAGTTTCTCCTCCGCGTTACATGCAGCTATTTGAAATCAGTAACAGTAGTCTGTTTATAGCTGTGAGCAGAAAGCAGCCCTGTGTGCCCAGGCATTATCAGCCCTTTATTTAAGAACACAATATCTGCTTGATAATGCGTACACTGTTTTGTCATTAGTTGTCAGCGCACCTCCCAAAACAAGTTGTCCCTCCATGGTTTTATAATCATGGGAATATTCTTGACAGTCCTATCAGATGGGTTTTATTCTGGCTCCAGACATCTCTGGAAAATAGCCTATTGAATCACATCGGAAACCAGGGCAGAGTTGACTTCCTGGTGGACTCCAAACAATCCAAAGGCCCTCCTTGGAAAGCACAGCCTGTGCTCTGTTATTTCGGCAATGCCACGCTGCCCTGCAGACAGGGTAATCAGCTCCATCTCAGTGACTCCACCCCCACCAAAACAGGTAAGGAAATAGCAATCCATTGTTCTAGAAGTTTATGCAAGAGCTTTTTTTTTTTTTTTTTAAAAATTATTTTAGCCATTACTTTTAAGAGATACCAGTGACCTGGTTGCTGAAACGCCTCCTTATTTCCCTATTTACCTCCTGTTAGCTACAACACCAAATCAGTGCTGTGTTTACCTGGCAAGCGAAAGTGGAAAAAATGTCTATATGGCACAGTTTCTTACTACTGTGAGGTGTTTCCTTGACGTTAAATACAAAACAAAAACAGAAAACACAAAGCAAAAACAAGAACTCCAACAAAATCTCCCCTTTTCCTATTATCATATGAAGAAAAAAAAATTTCCAACTCTGAGGCAGTGCCAAATGCTTCAGCAGATTTCAGAGACTTCGAGACGCTGACAGACTGCAACTCCTGCTGTTTACCAGAGGGATTTAAGAGGTTCTCTCTCTCAAAATAGCCATATTTTTGTCTTCCTGAGGGTCAAAACTTGCTACTTTCACACTGCTTTCAGTAGACATTTTAACCGTGCCATACTCAGCCATGTCAAGGGACTCTGAAGAGGCTCTTGAGATTCTTCTGTCTGAAGCTAAACGGGAAGGATTGGTTGCGCTCCTGCAAACATTCCCACAAGAAACACTAAAATGCAGGGGAAAAACACTTCACATGGGTATTTCACTGCACAAAACCCCCCTTTCAGCATATTCTAATGGCAATAACTGGATTACATGAGTCATATTTACCTTATGTGATGTGACATTATGACACATGACAGAGTACCTACAAAATCATTACGCCTCAAGAGCTTATAACCCAAATGGAGTTTAAAGGCATATTAGTCAGCCATGTCCACCCCCACTCCACTATTATCCGCAACAGCGGGGGACTCACTGCGATGAGTCAGAGCTTAGCAATTCTTTCCATGTGCACAGGAAACACCGATTAATTGGAACAGTGACAAAAAAAGTCTCTTTACCTGGTAAACAGAATTCAGCAGTGAGATTTTTATTTAATGAATAGTACACAGTTAAGTACTTCGATCTGTGGAGGTGAGAGGTGTAGAAAGCTGATTAGGTAGCTCATATCCTATTGCTTTTTCATCTGCTGGAGGCTTGATATTTTTAGCAGTCTCCTCACACAGTAGTCACCACAACTGCCAAATTTTGTGTCATGTGGTAATGCAGAGAGACTTCCCCAAATTAAGAGAGAAGCAAGATAGGAATAGAGATCCTCACTCCATCTGGTTTCTCCATAAATATTCAATTTCCTGACACTGGACACCTGCTACCTCCCAGTCCCTCGGCGGTTCCCTCTGTCCCACCCCAGCAAGCTCGTCGCTCAGCCCTTCTCCCCACATTAGGATATCCTTGTGGGTCTGGCACATCTGGCAGTAAATCAGCAAAGGCCCTGACTACTGCTGTGTTAAGCATGCTCTGGGTCTTAGTACACAGTGCACTCTGGGGCATAGTTCCACTACAAAGCATACTGGATTTAAATTGTTTATCTATCTAAGCCTTAATTTATGATCTCTATGAATTCCTCTAAAATGAAAGAACCTTTTATTTGTACCATCTTTGTTTAAGAAATAGGGGAAGACTGTCAAGGGCACAAAACGCTT
>NW_008824053.1:9313477-9323376 GCF_000699105.1 Pygoscelis adeliae | reverse complement strand
ATAAGTCTTGTTTATGCCTTTGAAAAATCTCTTCCATAATCTCATCAAGACTAAAAAAACTACAGAACAAACTCTGAATTCAAATACTATCACCAATGAAAAAAAGGGTTTATAGGATATGTGGTGGCAGAAGGCTAGATTTGACTGTGGGAGTAGCCAGCGGCCCCAGCAGATATTGACTGGCCTGTTTGACCTTGTAATGTTTAAAACAAGAAAAAACCTAACTATAGGCTTGCAAAAGAGAAAAGGGGATGAAAGAGACCTGAGGGAGGAGGGTTACCTCAGAGGACACTGGTGGGATTCAGAGAGAAAAAAAATCCATCATTAGGATTTACTCCGTGCTTTAAGGAAACACGGCCACTTCATGTTGTCCCAGGTGGTGATGCAGGAAGATACAGAGTCAGAGGCAGACCATTGCCTCAGGGCAGGAGAACAAGAGGCTGCTTGGTAAATTCCCTCTAACCTTTAAGGGTTAAAGAAATATCAAAATATGAGACTTTTTCAGGAAAACATCCAAAAGCAGCTGAGGAGAGCGACACCAAACATATTACTGTTTATGGGAGAGGGGACTGGTCAATTACTAAATAAAGCTAGAGCAGCTTCCTTGGAGTTTCATTCAAATTAAAGAAAAATAACATTTTCATCGGGTAATTGATGGAATCACATTTAAAAAAACACCAAAGCAAACCAAACACAAAACAACCTCACCCTTCTTTTTCAGAACTTAAATTTTCTTTCTTTCTACAAGAGAACAGTATGCGTGGGTGACTAATAACAATCCAGCCATCTGGACTTTTCTCAGACAAACTCATGTTAATTCAAACTACACAGAAAAAAATATATATAGCCTGCCTCAGAGCATTTGTGAAAGTGTTATGGTCTGCAGAACTGTCATGCACTGTCAGCAAACAGCAAACTTTAGAGCACCTTTAATGTTACACCACAGTGCTGTTATAGTTGACAATTAAAATAGTTAATGTGCAAGCTGGCCTTTAAGTGTTACGCTAATCAAAATAATGGATTGCTTTTGTATGATGACCCCATAGCTGCATCTTAGTGCTCGTCGGACAAAGAGGTTTTTTAATAGTGCCCAGTTGTGGCACTTGTAATCGTGTGTTTCTGTGGTTGTAATGAGGAAGGAGGTGACTTACTACGAAGCTCGTTGAGGACCTGAGCATATTGGTGATCTATGCAGATATTATCCAAGTACATGCGGCTCCCACAGTATCATATTCAACCTCATGGTCTTCCAAACCCAGGGGCAGCATGAGGGATTCAGTCCTTTAGCATTTCTTCATTGCTCCCATAGGCACACAGTGTTTACAAGCCCTCTTGCTATTAATATTTCTTGGCTACTTAGAGAAGAAGCCCTCACCTGTACTTACCTTTGTGTGGATTTATGGAGAATAAGGAATCATAGGGCTGACCCGCTTCGCCAATTGTTCACGGGCAAGCAGGAATTCATGTTCCTGCCCCCCTCTCCCCCCACCTTAGCTGTGCTCTGTGCTACACATTCAGCAGCACAAACAAATTCAGTGTATTCAGCTTGCCAAGAAAGATTAGTACCTAAGAGTTGAAATCAGGGCAGATTGTATTTCAAGCCATTTTTCCCTTCCCCCATTCTCCCTCTGCCTCCAGCTTTTTTTTTTTTTTTTAATTATTCAGGTTAGAAATGAAATGCAGTGGTTATATTATGCTAATATCAAACTCATTAACGTTAGGCAGAAAAATATGGGAGGTAGACTTTGCTTTCGCATTCATCCAGTAAAGTTCATTGAAATGGGAATTCATCCCTTTACTCTGGATTAGAATTAAACTCCTGGCATATTTAAAGAGCTGTATAAGGGTTACTGGCTCAGAAGATGCTCCTAGAAAAGTACTATTCAATATTACTGCCTTTATTACAATTTTAGCTCTGTGACCTTATAAAGAAAATGCCTCATTCAAGCTCAGAGAAGACCTAACCAGGAGCTTTGTCATGTGTATCAGTGGCCAGGTAGGTGTGCTCCCAGCTGACAGTGTCTAGCACTACAGACCTTAAACTTGTTAAGAAATGTTATTGCCATTAACTACAACTGCACTAGAAGTACAAAAGCATAGATTTGTTCCTTGTTTCCAATTCCCTTTCCATGACAAATCCCATGGTTTCCCTTGTTTGCATGCCGAGTTTTGTTTGAAAATAAGGCTCATCCCATTCTAAATCAGAGCAAAGGAGCCCTTTTCTTTAGACAGAAAATACAATAACCTTCTAAAGGTACTTTTTTCATGCAAGTTTCTGTTCCTAGAGTTTAGGACTAATTTTTGCGGACTAAAACAACCAGGCAGGAAGCGGCTCTCAGTTCCAGTATTTAATTACAGGGATAAACACTTCCATAAATTATTAATTCTTGTCTGGGAACAATTTTTGACCCCATGGACAACAATACCATTATTTCAGTTATTTCATTATATCGGTCTATATTATCGCCACATATTATTTCCTTTCCATAATGTTTATATAAAATTTATAACGTGATGAAAAGATCTTCCCCCTAATTTTTGTATGCAAATGTAAAGTCTTGTCCATTTCCTCATAGTATTTGTTCTGTTTAATTGCATTTTAAATGAACATAAAGTAACTACCCCAAAGACATTAGCATGCTTCTGCCAGACCTCCGTGGATTCTGCTGGCGTGTGTTGAGAAGTTGCTGCATCTCAGATATAATCTGATCTTCACAGATAGCCTGTCTTGAAGGTGGAGGCAGGGCAGTCCTAGAGGGCAGCTTTGAGGGGCTTCCCCCCCGCCCCATTTTCTGATCTGTTTCCAGCATTAGAACATTTAAAGCCCAGCAATGGCTTGGAGAAAAAGAAGCTTTTTCTACAATCACTCGTTCCTCCTTCAGCCAAAACAACTTCAAAACATACTGAAGACAGAGTTAGACAGGGCTGGTTGGCTAAAGTGGCTGTAGGCTCCAAGAGACGGTAATAAAGAAAGCACTGGCAGCCATTCAGCTGAAATAAATCTCAAAGAAATAGAATAGAAGAGAATACAGGTCAGAATTGATTTTCAGAGGTGGTGTGTCTGCAGCAGTGCTATGAGCCCTCGTCTCTCAGAAACCACCTGTATTTATCCCCCCAGTATTTGGCCAGGCTGTCCTTGGGTGAGCAGTGAGCATCAGCCGTTCCTGAAGTCTGGTTGCAACACAGGTGGCATATCCCACAGCCTCTTCCCTTTAATGATCGTTATGAAAATTCTTACATTTGCCATTTGCAAGAGCTTTACATTGTGACATAAATGCAGGAAAATAAGTCAGTAATGCTCCTTGTTGAGGTCTTTAGAGAATCTTGAATAAACTCCTAGTTTATACACAAATATATAGGGATTATAGGCCTCAGAGGAGGAGGACAGTTAAAAAAAAAAATCAGCTTGCCATGAGCAGATAGGTCTTTTGAGGTTGAAGGTGAATTTCTTGGCTATACAACCCCTCCTGAATCTGTCAAAAACCTAAGTTGTCTGTAATTTTGTAGAAGACTAAACACCTGGAGGGCTCTAATAATTGATGGTAAGAAGAAAGATCTATACTTTTGAAGTTAGTTTTCTATGTGAAATGTATCTAGTGCTATTTAAATAAAAGATAAATCTCCTTTAGTGAAAGAAAAGAATAAGAAAAGTATTGAGGAGAATTAGAAAAGTATCAAGGAGATTTTCCAGTGGCTTCTTATCCTGAAAGGGACATTTCTAGTTCTACTCAATAAATTAATTTCATCTATAGAGCCTTTAAAACTAATTTTAATTCTTCAGAACTTGCAATATATTAAATTATTTCAAATATTAATAAATGCTCACTTTTAACAACATTTGAGATGGCTATCAGCTCCTCTTCTTCAAACTTTCTGGCTTTTTCTGAGTAGTAAAAAGGGTTTCAGGCTGGATGTAGCAGTGAGGTTAGAGGTAAAGGGATAAGAAAGGTATTCTATAATACACAATTTATAGGGTATAGAGTCTGGGTGGCCTAAAGGAAAGGCATATCACAATCTTATCTCCTCCAGAGTAATATCCTTGTAAAGTTTGATTCAGTCATTCACAGTTAAAATGGGTAGAAATGTCAAGTATCATCATTTATGCTAAAATAACCCCCCCAACACACAACACTGAGCAAAACCAAACCAACCAAAACCCCCAAATCACTTAACACCGAGTCCACTATGGAAAAGCAATGCCAATATTTATCCATTGTATTATTTGGCAAGAACTGGATCTTGACTCATGCTCAAAAGCAAATAATAAAAATCTGAATTTCTGCCTCATGGGAAATTTCTGACTTTTCTTCCTGAACCAGGATGAAAAGTTGCTTTCTTTCTTAAAGCATATTTCTGTTTAGAATAGAAAACTGAAATTCAGAAGTAATGTTTTTTTTCTTTTAAAAACAAAATGTGATATTCCAGCATTGAAATGTTATGATTCAATTAAGCTAAGCAAAATGGGGTCATTGCAGTGCAAATCTGTGTCACTGAAGTGCTATGCACATCATTAGCAAACTACTGCTTTATTATTCCATTTTCCTTTCTCAGGATGATGCACCAAAAAACAATATAAAAAATGGTAACATTGAAGTGGTGCACTTTAACTTACACAAAACACTGTGGTGACTTAAACTGACAGCTATCTGTGTCAAACTAATGAAAACCAAAGTTGGTTCCCCCCACCCCCCGATTTTTGACGAATTGGAATTATTAGTTTGAAACAACCTATCAATTTTTCTAATGGTAAATCAAGATTTTGGAAGAATCCCAGTTTTCTCAGAGAAACACAGTTTCCCTGAATTACAGAGGAAAACAATTTCAATTAAACCCCCCTGACCACTTCTTAGCATTCACTGCACTTCAGTCCTAATCCTCCTCTCTTTTTTTAATTGTATTTGCCATGGCATGCTACCACAAAAATTGGGTCTTTCTGCCCGTTTCTGCGTGAGAGAGGCAAAAATGTTAAAACGGTGCCTGCACTAGTTTCACTTTTACATGCCCGCAATACTCTAGATGTTTCTTCTCCTGGGATCACCCCTATATTTCTTTAAACATTTAATGACATTTTTGCATCTCTTTCCTAGAGAAGGTTTTTCAGTCTTGCACTGTACAGAGACTTGGCCAGCTCTTACAGCTGTGCGCAAGCCCCGAAGAGTAAGCCCTGGTGCATGACACACAGGCTGCTTAGAATATACTCACTTTGATAGCGGATTAGTTTTCAAGAGGGATTTGAGCTGGGCAGCAGCATCACAGGAGGTTTAGGCAATCATGTGATAAATCAAGGCAAGTATCTATTTCAACAACCAAATCCATCGCATTGCTCTGATGATATTTTTTTCTTATTGTGTTGTTACAGACACCGATATTACACCCTCAACAGAGCTCAGTTAACACGCAAAGGGAAGCATCAGATTGCTCATGTTAAATGGACATATTTTTGTCAGTCTGTTTCCTAATGAAAGGCCCTCTCCTGTGCACAGAGGCTAATTAAAACAATATACCTACAAAAGCAAGTGGTATGAATGTTATTCAGTCAGAAGTGGAATGAATGTTATTGGCCTCTTCATTGTAAAAACATCCTCTGAATCTGAGCTCCCCAAAACTTGTGACCTAAATGTTAGGTGATGTGTTAGTGAAGTGTCTGATACTGTTTCCAGAGCTGATGGCATAGTTTCTGCTTGCTCAAGAGAGAAGCAAACACAAGGCAGCCAGACAAAATATTTGCTGACTGAAGGACAGAAGTGCTAAGAAAAAAATTGCATTTTCTAGCTCAAGACAAGCTTTGTAAATGCAAGAGAAAAAAGAAATTAAATTAGCTCTATTGTTCTGTTCTTTTCTTTGCTGTCATGACTGGGTCCCTCTTTTCTCTTTCAGGTCCCTACTTTCTATATTCATGGACAAGTTATTTGCTGGCTTCCAGACTGATGTTTCTTGGCTCCAGAGCTGCCAAGTCGCTGTCTATTAGCAAATATTTCACTCTTAGCTTTCCTCTAGACCATTTTATTTCACACACGCTCACTTTTTTTCCTTCTTGCTGACAGTTATAAAACCTGAATATGTCTAAAAGCAAAAAAGTTTGAAAAAGTGGCTAGAAGAGAAACCACAGTGGATGAACTGGATGAGATGGGGCTGACTTTTCTGCAGGGATTGTAAGACTATAGACTTTGCCCATACAAAAAATCTGAAACAATGTTTGTAAGTATCTTTAAAGTCTACAAATAAGAGAGAGTTCTTCCCCAATAGCTCTAAATTAGTAAAATTGCTAGATGGTATTTCCCTCTAAAGCATTGCCACCTACGTCTGAACTATTTACCTAGAGTCCATTACAGTCAAAGGACAGAAATTAGTAGTTCAACAACTGTCTTAAGCTTATGATCTAACACGCCCTCAAGAGAAGCTAATTTTTAACTTAGACGTGCTTTCTTATTCCAGTTTTAAGTGGAGTCTGGTTAGCTAGCTCAGAGATATTAACATTTCAGAACTGAAAATGAGGCAAGGTGATCTCTTTGGAGAGGACTGCTCAGGCTGCAGATGTAGCAAAAAACTCCTAATTCGACAGGGTGTTTTGAAAAGGAGAGAAGGAGGGACAGCTAGGACCATCCAGAGCACTCAAAATACACGCAATGCAATAAACCCAGGACAGAGAGATCCAGTGAGAGTCAAAAGGTAAAGCTGTTGGAATAGTGGATTCATACTGACTTCTGCTTAATATTTTATTAAGTATATGGTTCTGACCATCTGTTTTTAAAATAGGATTTGGCTTCTTCTGTCCCCAGGCCAGCACGTGTGGAGGAATAACACACTATAAGCAGGCTGGAGGTGAGGATTAATGGCCATAGGCTGGTGTGGAAATGAAGAAGTCAGAAATGATTTCTCTCTTTTCGTGTTCATTTCACTAGATGTATGAGGTAAGCTGACAGAAATATTTGCCCCACAGATCATTTGGAGAATCCAGCAAGGCACACAATCTCCAAGACAGAAGACACAACAGGAGCTTTCCCGGGGCTTCAAACACAAGGCACAGACTTTTGTTACAAGACATTATTGCATGAATACATCCAAAAGAAACGGAACTAAAACCTAGACGATAACTCACATTAAACAATTGGAAACATCGGTAATTTCCTAGCTGCATATAACACATATACTGGCTATTAATATCAAGTCACAGGGGTTTCTCTTATCAAAAAGATTTAGTTCTCTCAGAGTTTATTATAGCTATTGTCAGAAGAACACTTTAAAAGAAATTCCATTGATTTTATTTTTTCTACAGGGCAAGGACTATCTCTTCTTATGCACCTATAAAGTATATGGCAAGTTGGGGACAGCCTTCCTGGTGTGGAGGGGTATGTAGTAGAGTTAACAACTGTGGCGTTCGATTTTCTGGTATATCCGCTCACATCCTCACTTCATAAGGCAAAGGTTTTGTTTTTTCCCCCTGCTTCTTTCCTGTCATAAGCCCTACAGCTGAACTGAGCAGCACAGTGAACCTGCACAATCAACACTGGCAACTTGCTGAGGTTAAACATGACAATTCAAAACCAATTAGATGGTATCTGGGAAGGATAGAGGGATGTGAAGTGAATATGTGGAATCAGCTGTGATGGCCAAGTGTCCTTTAATTGAGTCTACAATGTGTCTTGCGCTACTGTCAATGAAACAGTAGTGCCTGCTTTACAGTTCATCTCACTGAAGCGCAAGCCAGGTCACTATTTATGGAGGCAGCAGTGCATGTGTGTACATTTGCCATGAATCCAAGCATAAGAAGTAGATTTTTGTTATAATCATTCTCCACTGAAAAGATAAGCTACTACATATTGCACTTTTCACTATATTTTTCAGTTCAAGTGTACTAAGCTTATATGCTTCTTATAATTTTATGATGGTTAGCAGTACATGAAGACCAGTATAAAAGTGTTCAGTGTGAATATTATCAGACCAAATAGCAAATCATAAGACGTGCACGTAGTGAGTGCTTTATTCACCTGGGAGTCAGGGAAGGAAATGTGTATGTTCCTGTGAAGACTGAAGACAACATTTTAACTTTCTCCTGCTTATTCAAACTTTTTCTTGCCTTCTCAGCAGATGATTAGGAGCTCACACAACTTTAAAAAAGGCAATTGTTACTCTTGAGTTTAGTCAAATGAATAGCCCAGGGTGAGTAATTAATTTGAGAAAATGTAGTTCTCTTCAACCACATCCAGGCTCCTTATCCCTGTGGACATCAGACAAGTCTCACATACTTGTGAGACTCATGGCCTCCAGAAGGTATTTCCCGGCAATTGCTGGCATTTGCAAGACTTTGCTCTGGTGCTTGGGGTGGGACTGGTAGTCATCCTTCCGGTTGACTTTTCTGTGCTTGTCACTGCTTGCAGCAACAGCCTTGATGTTCTTGATTGCTGTCTCACTGCTGATGCTGTATACCTTCACAGGACTTGACATCCTGAACACATCATCCCTTGGATTTCCTCCCAGTCCCAGGGCACCTGCCATCTTTCCTCTTGATAAATAACACTATTACAAAGAAAATGGTCACAACAGACTGTCTAGTGATATACACTGAGTAGCTAAAGCTCCCTCCATCTTGCAGCACAGGTAGGAGGAAGCCCTGGAGAAATTCACCGTGTCTCTACTTCCTTGCTGTATACACCATAGCCCAAGGCCAGACCGATTTCTTCTTTGGCAGGACTGTGTTTACTGGTAGGGATTTAATTTTTCTCTCTTAAGCCTGCTCAGAGGCTGATGAGACTTGATGTTATGTGACACACTACCCACTAGTCTCAAAGCTTTCCAGTTGCTCCCACTTCTTAAAGAAGTGCCCCAGGTTGCCTTTCCTGTTTGGTCTGAATAAGGGTCCCTCTGCATCCTAGCTTTCTAGCTCAGCAATTCTGCATTTGTGAGCCTGACACTTGACTTTTCCTAAAGCAGCTGGGCCTTGCAAGTGAGCAGGCTTCCCTTGCTGGGAGGAAGCATCTGCTCTGTATGAACATCTCCTGCATCTAAAGGCTCGAGCAAGGTCTTCCACGTCACAGAAGAGTACCCAAGCCTGGCTGCAGAGTCAGTTTCTCCCTTAATTTCTTCCCCAACAGCTAGTTATCTACAGAAACTGAAATTAAAGCCCCTCTCCAGAATTATGCAGACCTAAGCCTAGAGCTTGAGACATTCACATGACAGATGTACCCTGTTTGATTGTGTTTTTCTCTGCTAGTCTGAGAAAAGAGCATCTGATATTTGAACTTTTCCCATTTCTGCCAGTTTTTTCCAGAAAGAAAAAGCCATTTCTAAAATAAATTCTCATATTCAGTGGAATATTCACTTTTGTTGAAAAAAGCCAGATAAATTGATACACATTTAAGAGTATTGGGAGGAAGTAATTCAACAGAAATGCTGTGTTTAAAAAAAAAAAATCTTTCCCATACAGAGGAATCAATTGAACAACTAAATGTTTTTTTGAACAATCTAAAAAAAGCCATTAACTGCTTTTGCTTCATAATAAAAGAGTCAAAGAATCATTTTCTTGAGAAAGATGGCATGCAGGTATTTGGCAAACTGATAGACAAAGTTTGGTAAGTAACATTGTGATTAAACTACTAATTTCTATATAGGATTGGCTCTAGGAAGTATGAACATCCTTAATAAACAGTTCACATTTATAAAAACTCCAGATGTTAGCCAGTAGTTTATAATGATTTATTTACCTGTCCAATTTAGTGGTTTTTTTTCCTCCATTCCTAGATAGTCAGTTTCCCCTGATTTATTCAAGTTATTTTTCCCCTTTCTGCAGTCTAATAACAAGCTATTTCCTCGAAAATGATAATATATATAGAATCTCAACAGCATTGGTTAGCTGTGGTTGCTCAGCTGTGTCAGGGGAGTCTGTTCTGTTCAGCGAGGAA
>NW_008824053.1:9306851-9313459 GCF_000699105.1 Pygoscelis adeliae | reverse complement strand
ACGTCATTTATAACCTTCCTTTGCATGAACATTTGGCCTTAAATCTTCTCTTTCCATCGGATAATGCAAAGAAAGATGTTAGCCCAAAGAGATTTCATGCACAATTGAAACAGATACCCATAGATTTCTCTTTTTGGAGTATTCTCCTCTGTTTGGAAAGAACAGTTCTTCTATTGACAAGATACACTGCAAAAAACATAGGAGGTAGAAGCTTTCATCAAAAGAATATAAAATGGCAGGAGAGACACTCTTGCTGAGCTATTGGGCTGCATAATTGTCCAGGGATTTTTCTACTGAAGCTTGCAGAAGTTTTTCCAGTGGAACAGTTTTTCCACCAGAAAATGATGATTTGATAAAATTGAAACTTTTCACAGCTGTACATGGATTTCTTCTAAATTTTTGATGGATCATTATTGAAACAACTTGTTGAGGTAGTATTTCAACTTGTTTTAATGTAACAAGAGTTGATATAAAGTGAGGTGTTTCAAATGTTTATTTTTTGAAGTTTTGCAATGAATGCAAACATTAAAATGTCAACATTTGTTCTTTCTTAGGGCGAAGGGAAACTTTTTCTAGCATCAGCAGCTCCTGTGGATGGGCCATTCCACTCTGCCCTGAGGGCTCCTGGTGCTCCCATAAACTGCTGGAGGTCAACAGAGAGTTTCCTCAGCAGCTCTCACCCCTTCTCCAGTGTTAACATCTGTTCACTCCATACCAGATCAGGGGGCACTGTGTGTGTGTGGGCCCTAAGAAACACTCTGATGCTTGGCTATTATTTCATCCTGCCCAAGCCAGCAATGCATATTTGCACTTAGTCATACCTTTCCTCTAATATACCTCTGAGTTTGTGAAAAATTCAAAACTTGAAGGCTTCAGAATGATACACATAGGTAATTTCCTTTTAATTCCTCCTCATCTACTCCTCCACAAACATCAAAAGTGTCCAGCTCCCATAGCCTCTTAAGATAAAAAGTATTATTGACCTTTCTGTAATCTCTAGATTCCTTCTTCCTCTCTTTTCTCTCAGAGGTTTTCTGGCTTTTAGACTTACCAAGTAGCTTACCAAAACAAACACTGCATGAATGCTGAGAGAACAGCATCTGATTAAATATTGGATGTTAATCGTAGCTGTATTTTATTTCTATTTTCAAATAGTAGAACAGAATAAGCTCCATTAAAAGTTTGACCTTTGAAAGCCACAATACTTGACTTATCTTGAGAGAACACTTCCTCCGTAGCAAGGCCCGTTTGCCTCTGCACGATGCTGTCTGCTCCGGGCAACAAAATAGGTTGCTCTGAGCATTTTAAGCACAATTCAAAGAAAAAGCATCTTAAACTCTGCAATGCTTAGTCACGTTTTGAAGTAGCTTTCTCAAATATTCTGAAGAACTTCAGCCAGTCAACTTTTCAGAATAATTTACGTAATTGAAAGTCTTAAACTGAGCTGGTAGGTGCCAAATGCTCTGTTAAAACACTTAGTAAGAGAAACAAGGTCTATACTGCTGACCATCATCGGGGAGCGACTTAGTTGTGCTCCAGATTTAAAAAAAAAAGTTTAAGTCCAAGATGAACAGTTTACAGTAAGGTACACTAAGAACCATGGGTTAAATCAACACAGGGTTTGTTAAACTTCATTGTTCTTTGGCTTCACAGTCTCTGCTTTCTTCCAAAACTGAAAGCTGAAATACTGAGGAACTGGCTGCATGCAGAATACCTCCACAGCCTGCTCCGAAAACTTACACAAACATCCTCTCATGAAATTTCAGGCTTTTAATCTTACTCCACACACTTCTGAAGGTTTTGATATGACCTGTGTGGTCTATAACTAATTTATACTCATTATACTTCTACTGTCAGTTTACCTGAGCAGCGGTAAGGAAAATAACATGCTGTATCACTGCAGAGATCTTGCCAATTAAATGCAGAGAGCACTTCAGTATCTGTATACACAACTGTACTGTTGAACTGAAAGTACACAGAAACTGTTAGGAATATGCCATGCTGCCTGTATGTACCATTACTCTGTAAAATACTTCAATATTGCAATAATATCTGCCAGCTGCAACTCACTGTGCTTCACATCAAATCAAATGACATAAGCGTGTGGAGCCAGGACCAGTGTCAGCTATTATGTGGCAGTTTTTCCTAAGGGGACATGCTGACAGACAATCAAAACTTTTCTTTAATATTTCTTATTGTGTTTCTGCTAGTGAGACTACCTGTCATGTAGCAATCATTCTTTGCTTGTGACAGAGAAATAAAAACAGAAAACAAAACAACTTGGATACCCATCTCAAGTGTTCGGATTTGATGAAGTTTGTTCACGTTTGGGTTAGGCTTTGAACAGCAGGATGTCATGGTGTGGTCGCAGACTTAGGTTAGTCATTTTGGGGAATGTCAGATACCCTTAGCTGAAAATCCAAGACTCCCTTGCAAAAACCTGGCTCTTCATATACACACTAACTCTCCTAACACATCACACTGACTATGGTGGAAGGGTGTCACAGATGGAAATGTTCAGCCTGGATGGGCTGAGCATGCAAAATCTGGATTTTATTTGAACTACCATTGCAGGGCAGTGAAATGTGATAACAAATACTTGTCATACCACATTGGTCAAAGTCTCAGCTTCTCTGTTATAACAGCAAAAGAAAAAGCAAACGAGCAAACAAAACTCCCAAGCTCAAAGGAATCCTTCCCAAACTGTAAGTGTGCTTGTACCATGTTGTGGTACAGAGGACTTAGTGCTACTATGTCAGCATTACAGACCGACTGCCTTTGTCCTCAGCACTGGCTAGGGTAAACTTTATATCATTAAACTGATGAATTTTCCTTTGTGTAAAGAATTTTGGTCACGGTTGGAATCAGGAATTTTGTAGTTTGAGAACCTCAGATCTATCCTCTATGCTCTAACAAAATATAATTTTCCCTGCAGATTCTGCTATGCAATTCACTTGTTTTTACCAGAACTGCTAACATTTATATTACTTTAAACCAGAGTATTTTCAAATCAAAACCACAAAGGTAACTGTCCAATATGGCCTACATGTTACACTGGATAATTAATCTTTCTAGTTCATACAGTAAAATCACCTATTCTTGGCCAGTGTTTCATTGCCTGCGCCTCAAACATTTTTCCGCCTTGTTCCCCTACACATCTCTCTATACATCCATTCTTTGCTGTCTCTACTCTGATTCTATTTCCTCTTTCAGTTTTCCAACACTATCCACATTTTGCTTCTCTTGGCCAATGTTTTCCACCCAAAAAATGGGTCCTAGTGCTTATTCCTTTCTATGCACCATAATCTTGATCAACTGTAGCACCTTCCTTTGCTCAGGATTGCCAGGGAGACAGCTGGGAAGAACAGACCCTTTGAAACTGCCTAAGTTTCAAAGACTAAAAGAAAGAAAAGCAGTACAGGTGGGAGCAGCAAATGGGGCTCACACCCCGGGTTGGGAATGCAGGTAGGCAGATAACGCTTGCTCTAAGAAGCTGGAAACAATGAAACCGATGGATGGGAGGATTAGGCTGGATGAGTAGAAAGCAAGGGCAAAGCCTTAGATTTGTTGAGGGCACTACACAGAAATGGACAGAAGAAAAAACACATCAAAGGGTTCAAGTAAGCAGCAAGACATTTTAGGATTAAGCTTTACTGATCCAAACCTCTAAAGTATTGGAGGTTCACCCATCACTAATCTTGTCCCCCTTCATTTATGAGAAAACATGACCAAATATAATCAGTTACAGGATTCTGGGACACGGTTAGATCAAATTATATCTCCTGTAACAAGATGCAGTGCAGCGGCATGGCCTGCATTTCTGCTGTAGTAGCAGTCAGCTTTTTCCCTTAGATGTCACATCTTACTATAATTTACTATCTGGAAGACTTGTAATTAAAACCATATGCTTCACTTTTTTTATGCACATAAGGGGTTCCACATTTCTATAAACTTTGCCAATTGTAAACTCATCTCTCTCCCTCCAATAACCTGTGGCCCAACTGTGTGTAGTAAGACTAATTTGGAGAATGATATTTGGTTACACTCTATTGCTGTAAATTGCTGCTTTCCTCTAATGGCCTGAAAAGTACAGAGCTAAACCAGTTAATCTGAAATAAGCTAAAACTGAAAGTCACATTTTAGGAACAGGCGACTATATTCTTTTAATTAATGCAACATCACTTTGCAGTAACTTATTTGCCTTTTCTAACAGCAAGGGTACATTTTAGGACAGATACTGATCTCCTTGGTGATGCAGAGCGGATGTAAACCTGTGTCCTGGTTTCGGCAGGCATAGAGTTAATTTCCTTCCTAGTAGCTGGTACAGTGCTGTGTTTTGGATTTAGTACCAGAACAATGTTGATAACACACCGATGTTTCAGTTGTTGCTAAGTGGTGCTTACAGTAGTCAAGGACTTCTCAGCTCCCCATGCTCTACCAACTGAGAAGGCTGGAGGTGCACAAGAAGCTGGGAGGGGGCACAGCCAGGACAGCTGACCCCAACTGACCAAAGGGATATTCCATACCATGTGACGTCATGCTCAGTATATAAAGCTGGGGGAAGAAGAAGGAAGGGAGGACATTTGGAGTGATGGTGTTTGTCTTCCCAAGTAACCATTACGCATGATGGAGCCCTGCTTTCCTGGGGATGGCTGAACACCTGCCTGCCCATGGGAAGTAATGAATGAATTCCTTGTTTCACTTTGCTTGCATGCGCGGCTTTTGCTTTACCTATTAAACTGTTTTTATCTCAACCCACGAGTTTTCTCACTTTTACCCTTCCGATTCTCTCCCCCATCCCACTGGGGGGAGTGAGCAAGCGGCTGTGTGGTGCTCAGTTGCCAACTGAGGTTAAACCACGACAACCTGTCACACCTGAGAAACTTTGATACAGAGAAATCCCCAGTGGGAATAATACTGACATACCTGGCTGCATGCCACCCTCCTGCCCACAGGTACATCATATGCAGAATTGCTACTGGAGTAGACCAAAGATGTATCCAAAATATTACTGCATTTTGGCTGTTGTCAGCTACCCTCATCAGTGCCCATACCCATCCCAGCCCTGAGCAGCCTCAGGGACAGGTGGTGTGGAAGTGATGGGTACAGCCCTGACCCCCTAAGCACTGGGACCAGAACCAGCTCTTCATAGCCTTTATGTTAAAAAGGCACAAAACCCCTCAGAAGGGGTCATACTTTGGACCGTTGGCATAATCTGGGCATTTTTTCCATGTTAAATGGCAGCCCGGATAGCTGAATTTTTGGTTGGCTTCTGGTCACCTGCAGAACTGTTCATGTTCTGGCATTGTGGCTTTGCATCCTATCCCTGTAACAGGAGCAGAGAGCTGCCAGACAGGGCGGTGCAGGACATAGATATTGCAGGAATGAAAGCTAGACACCACGATTCAACACATTTTGATTCATTGCTGTGGCTAACCGCATCTCTCATCTTCAGACAGCTTTCTCCCAGATCTCTTGATAAAGACAAGGCCACACAACACAAATTTTTACCACGCTGTCTGTCTCAATCTCTCTCATCAACAGATACATGAGATGATAGCCCTACAAATATCACAGCTAAACCTTCCGGTTAGTGCATGAGGGTCAATTGTTCAGTTAATGTAACCAAACTCCATTGACTTCAGTTGAAAGACACCCATATATCAGTGGAGAATCTTCTCCCTCCTAGCTTTTTCCCTTCTCCCTGTCCAAAAATCCCTAAACCCACACACAAACAGGACGATTTTTCAAGAAGGTGCCGTTCAAAAGTATATTTACCGGAAATATTCCTGTTTTGAAGAGATTTTAAACGTCAGCATTACTGCTCATGTATTCATATCATTACTGAACTTTCACGCACAAATGCAAGATGCTTTAGAAGAAAACATTACTTCTCCCTTACTTTCTGTTTTCTTTATTTCACCACAGCACCCACTCCTACTGCATCCTACTCCTTTTTCCCCTCAGTACCAAGGGCGTATTAATGTGGTTTTAATCATTCACTAGGGGGAAAACAACATCATGGGGTTTTCTGTCCTCAAGTCATACTGTGGGTTTAATGGATATTTCTACTAAACTGTTGGATCTATAGAAATCAGTTAACTAAATACTTCTTATGTGTCATCCTAAGAAAATTCTCTACCTTGAAACACTAAGATTCACTTTATCTACAATTTATGGTTTTAGCTTGTTCATTCATTTTAAGCAAGAAAGAAAACCACCAACAAATTGGAGGGACAAAACCAGTGCTTAAGTTCCATGAAGTGCTTTAGCAAAAAAATTGTTGAAAGAAAAATTAAGGAGTGTAAAATCACTGCATTGTCAGATTAATTGAAGAAATACTGATTTTTCACTTTGAAAATATAATTTTTATTGCTTAAAAAAGGTTTCAAATTAAAACTTTAAAGGTAAAACACAAAAGCATGTAACAAAATGCCCCAAACCCCCTAAACATTCTTTCTGGGGGAAGGCAAGATTTTTCTCTCTTACTCCTGTCCTCCAACCCCTAAAAGAGAAAATCTAGTTTTGTTTTCACTAAGACATTCTCCCCCCCCCCCCCCCCCGTTTTATCTCAGTGCTGGGTTTTTTCTCCACACACTTTTTAACAA
>NW_008824053.1:9306592-9306836 GCF_000699105.1 Pygoscelis adeliae | reverse complement strand
AAGTTTATCTGATATGGCTGTATTTACTCCGCACTACTTTTAAAATACCTCCAAGAGTCATGGTTAATGCTGACACAAGGCATGAGCTAACCTGTGATGGCATTTGTATGACAGCTGAATTTGCATGAACGATGAACAAGGACAACTGGAAAAAATACAATTACCAGTACAGAGAAAAATCATAATGTGACCATGTAATGAAAAAAAAAAAGAAAAAGCGGTTTTACAGCCACTTTTTGAGTAA
>NW_008824053.1:9296736-9306561 GCF_000699105.1 Pygoscelis adeliae | reverse complement strand
AAAGAGTGTTAAAAAATTTTGTCTTTCAGGGTGAGATGTGCTTAGTAGCACTATCCTTCATAACTCCAAACAAAACTGCTCCTGTCTGTCATTCCTCATCGCACATCATCTTCTGCCTGACTGGGAGGAGCTGCTGCTAAAGGGCAGTGACCAGTCAGCAGGGTTTTTCTGTAAACAGAAAAGAGCATATATATATGTATAAAATGTGTATATACACACAAACACAAATGGTGCATTATCATAGGTAACTGTATTTGATCCACATTTAGTATCTGTCTGCCCAGATCCCAGTAATGGTAATCCACAGTTTATGATAAAAATTCAGGTACTGCTCTGAATTTATAACCCACTGCAACCACGTGTTTTGTCCTGAACAGAGCATGAATTCAGACAAATTACTGTGAAATATGGTGCTATTTTGGGGGATATTCCCTACAGAAAACTTTCTGCATTGTGTGGGGTAAACGCTTATGCAGAGCATTACTGCTGATGGACATTGACTCTCATCAGCCATGCCAGAACCTGGAAACCTGTTATCCTCCTTGCTTTACTGAAAAGATAATATACCTTGATGTGTTTCAGAGAGCTTTGCTGATGTACCCTGCACTCCAATCTCACAAAAAAAGATGTACTAACCTGTCTTGCACAACAGCAGATGACCTTTGCCAGGCGAATGTCACCTCTGAAACTGCTTTTAAGTGTGATGACAGCAGTTTGCCATTTTTAAGAGCACAGCATCTCAAGCCCATTATGGTAAGAGCCGGCTGTGAGGTTAGACTATCTTTCTGGATTTCCCCCCCCTTCCTTTTCAATGAATCTGCACAAAGTGCCCCAAAACAAAGACATCACCCAAAAAAGGGAAGGCTGAGCAGCAGATTAAGAAATAGGCTTCTTTAAGTCTCCAGACAAAGTTTTTGCCTTCATCTTTGCCTTTTTTAATCTCTCTTGTATAGTAATGGTTGTACCATATATTTGGCTGCATTTTTAAATTATAACAAGAGAAGTCCAGGTTACAATTTCAGTGAACCAATCTGATGACAGTTAGGTCCCTTTTTTCTCCTGGATATTCATCTTACGTTGGATTGCAGTTTCAGACCTGCATTCAGATGGGAACAGCAACAGTATTTTAAAGTTATTGATCCAAAAGATGGCAAGGGAGAAATTTTGGGTTGTTATGCTGAAAGCACCGGGAAGAAGAGACCTGCCACAAGGAAAAGGATAATCTTGTGCTTTAGAGGGACTGGAGCCTGCGAAAGTCGTGCACCAGATGAGCAAAAACCGTAGCCAGAGACATCACCTACAACTGTGCCGTTAAAGGTGTCATTGCAGAATGAGGATCTGTCTTAATCCTGGAAGTTTGGGAGAACTGGATTGTACGCACACACAGGTGTACAATCAAGAGTCTTTAAAGCAGCTGTTGACTCATTTGTGCAATTTAAGTTGTCTTACATGTCACAATACGTACCAGCCGTGTACTTCTTAGAATGTGGCACTGAACATATCATGTGCTTGATGTTGCATGGAGGGTCTTAAAATTACTTGGATAATACAAAGTCAAAACAGTCAGCTTGGTTAAGGAGCCTCAAGAAAGTAACCCTCAGAGGTACTGGGGCTTAATTACATACTCTTAACAACATATCAGAGATATAATGTGCTCCTTCAGGGGAGAGCAGATGGTGGGTTCCTTTCTTTTTTCGGAGCGGACACCTGGGATTGCCACAACATGTGTGGCTGCCACCCACACCTTCCCCTGAGCAATCTTACCTCTGGACTTGGCAATTATATTGCATTTTACATCCCCCTGAGGATTGTGTTAGTACTTTTATTGTATTAGATGCTATTCATGTATGCAGAGAAGGGACAAAGACGACACAAGACCTAAGCCCCCATAAAGACATATAGCCAGAATACTGCACTGCCATAGTTCAATGCACTAAGCTCTTAAAAAGGATGGGAAAGAGCTCATTAGAGAGCAGGACTCAGCTCTGTGCCTTGAAATACATCAAAAAGCTATATGTTTATTATTTTGGAATAAAAGTGTCTTAAAATAGACAAAGTATCAGCACCAGAAGATTATGTGTATTATTTGAGCAGTAAATATTTCAAACAACATAAACCTCATTACAAATATTAATCAGTGGCTATATGACAAGACTTGTCATTTTGCATCAAATACTATAAATTTTCACTTGCTATCAATAAATGTAATTTGTTACAAAACTGCATTATTTTACCATGCTTAAATTAATTATATTAAAAATATTTAGAGCAAGTATTTGTCATATTTGTTGCTTTATGACAAACTGACAGACTAGGAATCATATTACATAAAGACGCTGGTTGTGATTGTGTTGAACATGATATTTTCAAGCTTCTTAAAAGCCCAAAGCATCTAGAGGGCCAGAAAAGTGAAACCCACCCCCACAACTCTCTGTCCCTCCCCTAGATAATTTCACAAACAGTAGGGGTGAAAGGAGTTTAAAAGGGCTTAAAGTGCCTAGAAAGAGAAGCTATGAGGAAGAAACAGATACGTTTGTAGTGGCTTGGGCAACTGGTAAGTAGCTGCCCAAGTGCCGACCCAGCACGATCTCAATGCGCAAGGCCCAACAGGATTGTTCTGCTGCCTGAGAGTCATTCATACATCAAGCTTCATAGTACCCAAAGCATCTCTTGTATCACCACGATCGCTTTTCCATGATGGAGAAACACTAACAGCCCATTATACTAAAGATCAATTTCTTTGGCTTCTGCTGTAGAAATTTTGGCACAGCAACATGTCTGGGTTCAGAAGGGATCAGACTACACAGAAATCACACAGTGGACTATGGTCACTAAGGAAAACTCCCCCCCAAAATTGTTCGCATTAACACCATCTTAAATCCAGTGTTAAGATTTCCTGCACTCCTGAACAGCAACTTTTATTCACACACTTCAGAACGAATCAGCGGCAAGTGCAGGAGATGGCACAAACATGTGCTTTGGCGTAGTTATGCAACAGAAACATTTCACAATTAATCATTCTAAAAAGATAAACTTCCAAAAACTGCCTAGAGAAATTCAGCATCGAAAACAACATTTAAATACTAAATCTGGGAAACCACCCAGAAAGTTGAGAGCACATACACATCAATTTTTTTTGATGTTTATGCTTTGGTATCTGAAACAAGAGTAAGAGTTCCCTGTATGAAGCAGAAAAGCATATAGATAGAAACCAAATGAAACCAGCTTGAGTCTTTGCAATTGTAATTGTATCTTTGTAATTGTTCTTACATTACAATGGAAAACTAGATGCGTCCGTGCTATTCGGACCTGTTCTTCTGGTACTTGCTGGATAAAAAATTAGGTTACAAATGCCCACTTCTGGCACAGCAGAAGAAACAGTCACACAACTCTGGTTGAGGTAGCGATCATTATATTCTAGAAGTAGCTTAGGCTTCCAAAAGAGGAAAAGTTTGAAGAGACTGTTTTGGTATCTAAAATAAAGCATTTTGAGAGGAGCTAGGTTTCTGGAGTTGGATGTTCCATATTTTCCATAAATCAGCTCCATTTAATAGGTCTTAAGTAAATATTGCAAAAACAAGGCACTTTTATATATTGCTATTGTAAATGAAAGAGGTTATACTAAGCACATGTGTCCAAGCATAAGTTTACTGTAAATTTATCCCATCTTAATAGATATAGAGGATTTTAGGCCACCATAACAGCAAGAGCAACATTTTGGCTTTCTCCGGTGTCTTATCAGGGAATACTTACCTTTCCATCAGAGTCATAATTGCACGCTAGTAGATATACTAAATGTATGCTCCCAGGAAGGATTACCGAGCAAGCATTTACTATTAATGTTGCTGATAAAACACGGCTAAATTATTTTATAGCAGAAGAAACACCTGGGGGCAGGGGGAGAAAACTGCTTTTTAGGTCTCCCGTCGCACCTTAATTTGGCTTATTTAAGTCAAGTGAAGTGCTGACTGGTGATAGAAAGGGAATTTTGATGAAGCGCTCGAGATCTATTTACTGTCCTCTCTTGCACTGGGGACAACAGAATTACTCACAGAAAAGGAACTGTCAAGAGTATGAGTAGCAGCAGTATAAGACCTGGAGTATTTTGTAAATAAATAAAATAAATACATCATTCAGCTTGGTAAACATTAACTGCCTCTTTCTACATTTCCCATCTGTATTATCTCATTCTAAACAGAGATCAGCATTGTCCTTTGGTATCTAGAGAGTCTGGATGCAAGTATCTTAATTCCTTCTTGCAGCAAGATGTTGTTCACATTTAAACAGTTACTGTTCCTTCTTATGTCCCTTTGGGAAGTTCAGCACTGACATCAGAGTTTCTTTGATGGTAATCCGCAGTTCATGCCTTATGCTCACATATGTACATCATACGCATACATACAACCTTATCACCAGTTCTGAACAAATTATCTCGACCTGAATATATCCAATTTTCATTGAACACATCCCTCTCAAGAGGTCATAGGAGCCAGATTCTCATTCTGGATAGAAAGTTAGTAAGTGAACTTATTTAAATCCTATTCAGCGTAAGTAAAGACATCAGGATCAGGCCTTGCATATTTAAAAAGACTTAATGATTTAAAGCTACATTTTCAGCATGAAAAATGTATTAATTCGAAAGACAGGGAAAAAAGGGTAAGTAGGCTTATTTTGGCCAGAACAAAAGCAGTCACAATAGTAATGCCCGAGTTTTACCTGCACTCTGCTAGCTAAGTAACAGCAGTGGTTAGAGAAGGAGCATGGTTTAACAGCTCATCCAAAGCAAACTGGCTGGTGCAGCATCCCTCTGTGATAACGCACTGGTATCTCAAGGAGTCCTGACAAAGGAGCAAGGGATGGAGAGGATACACCACAAGAGTGTCATTAAACTAAAGCCTTTCAAGAGTTAGTGTAATGCCTTCAGAGGCGTGCAGGGAAATAGGTCTCATCTCCACCATGTAAACCTGCATGAAATAGAGTAGCCTGTGCTACCTTTGTGCTGGTTGCTGCCAGCAATGAAGGGATCTGATAGCCAGTGACAAGTGTTCAAAGCTCAGTAAGGCTACCTCAGGAAGATGGTCTTAATATTGACAAGATGTTAAAAACAAACAAAAAACCCAATGCATTTGCTGATCTTTCTCATATTGTTGGATCCCTTAAACATCATTGTAGCTTATCAATTTACTATATACCTTACAAGTACAGAGAGATAGTGAGATCTTCATGGAAGAAAAAAAAAAACCCTCATCTATTTAGGAACCTAATTCCTGCAGCTTATAGCCTGAAAATTGCTATAAACATACACTGAAGTTAAGTGTTCTCTATGTGAGCGCTGTTACACAGCTGTGGGATTAGGGCCTGATGTAGTTTACCAGTCCAATACAAATTCTGTTGTCCCATATTCAAAGTCCCACGTGAACTTCTGTTTAGCTACAAGTCTTTATACAACACCAATGCCCTTAGCAAGAGGTGAGGAAGCGTTATCCCTGCTTGCCTTAGGTCCCTTCTCTTTGCACTTGTCATATGAATCAAAGAACTCAAGCTTGATCACCATTGCCGTGCTCTGTTATAGCTCCATTAGAAAGCAGTATTTCCAGTGTGCTGGATAGTTTACATCAAAGAAATTCTGCTATGGTAAAGTGTTAATAGAAGCTATCAAACTTGCCGTTGAATGGCACAGATTTGGTTACACCCGTGCGATTGTTAAACATCCCTCCTTCAGACTGCCGGGAGGAGCACTTCACTGCCTTCCTGCAGTCAAAAGGGAATACGTGAAGTTGCCACCCAAAGCAATGGGCTGTGGGAGCCGCCGAGGTGCTCAGGGAGCTCCATGCTGAAACGGTGGCGGGGAGGGACGCTTTGGCAGGCTGCATGTGCCTGGAAGAGAAAGTAGCAAGGAGAGAAGTAGTTGAGCGAATAGTCCAGAGAGGGAGCAGAGCGACTGAGCTCTGCCTCAAAGCTTTCTGTGCCCAGGGAGGGCTGGCAACGTGTTTGTTTCTGTCACATTCAAGGAAACAGACTTTGTGTAAATTCCTTCCAACTAGAGACAGGTTGCAGTAATACATGAGACTGCCTATGTTCTCTGTTCCCCTCCTAATGCAGGCAAACCTACAAGGCTACAAACGGTGACTAATTGTTTGGGCCAAAGGGGCAAGGATATAAATGAGCTATTTCTCATTACACTGTTAGAAAATATTGATTACACAGACACAGATGGCAAGCACTAGTCATGCTGGCATTTTCAAATCTCTATGCTGAACCTATCTGGTATACATTCATTATTTTTACAAGTTCAAATTATGACTGTTTTCCCTATTGACAAACATGGGTTAAAAACATAATAAACAGTGAATTTGTATTGGTATTATTAATGAATTGGCAACAACTGTCTCTGTGCCATTCATCTCTCAACAGCTGTTTATATTTTATTTTAAATCTGTAAAAATATTGCTTTGTAATCCCTTGATCTGTACAATAATTTCCTTTTGTTCTGAGCTGTTAAAGGTGTCTTTGAACTACTCAGGGGAAGAAAAAAAAAAAGAAAAAAGACTACTCATCTGTTCCTTCAAGACAAGACCACTTTCGTTATAAAAAATGAACATCATAAAAAATGAACACTAAAATCAAAGCAAAAAAACAAAGGTGGATGAACTCTGTAGTGCAATAGGATAAAAGTCAGGATGTCTGTGGAAAACTATCAGTCATTATTGCTTTAAATTGCTTTTGATTTGTGCAAAGGAACGGACCAAGTCAGCCGCGCCTAATCTTTCTTCAGAGTTATCTTGTGCATTTATTCGCTGCTCTCCGGCTCGCTAGGAATTCTGCTCACTGTTTGTCACAGCCAGGAACATGACTGTTAAGCTCACCCCTTGTTGATAAGTAGGCGTTGTTACTTATGGATATCCTGTTGTGTTGGCCTCCTGGAGTCCTGAATTTTCTTATTGTTCAAGCCACAGTGATTTCAGGGCAGCGCTCTTTGCAAAATACAATGTCTAGTTGAAAATTTGTCAATATGGGTTCTAAAAATAGCTGAGGTATGAGCAAGTACAAATAACCTTCTCTCGATTTGCTTCTCTATAACAACTGTGTAACCGGAAAAAAGAAAAAATCTTTAAAAACTGGAATGAGAAGGCAGTGCCTCAGCTTGTGATTTATTGTACCACTGAAGAGATTAGACACAATGCCCACTTTTGAAACAATGCACATAGGCAAATGATGTATTCATTACACCACTGGAAGAGCAAAATAAAACATGCCCAATGAGGAAAGTATTGTCAGGAAAGAGAATAACATCAAAAGATCTCTGGGCCAGCCAGTTCAAATCAGAATAGCTCAAATGCAGCAAAAGAAACAAACAAGATTTACAGCAGCATTACTCTGTTTTCTAAAGTTACAAAATGTCATAAACTTACGTTCTGGGGAGAACATGTGGCCTTAGGGGAGCTGCATAAAGGTGATTATTAAAACACCTACTTAGATTGTGGTATATTAATGCATATATTTGATTTGAACATACCTTTTGGGATTTAATGGCCACTTCTATCTATTTGTCCAAACAGGTGAGTAATATTGTATAAGCCTCACACTATTTTGCACTCAGAGAATTCCATGAATACCAAATTTACCAAATTATGCTTTTTAAATAATAATAATTTAAAAAAGAAACCAGACCCCTTTTATAGCTTGATATCCTCTTTATTACCCTGCTCTGTGAAGTGACATTCAAGAGAAGGCAGGAGGGGGAGAGAGAGAGAGACAGACAGAGAGAGTAATCTAAAAAGGACAAAAGAAAACCAAGAAGCATTGTTGAGGGAAAAAGGGAAAGAAATATGAGAGGCTCTGATCTAAACAAAAACAGAGAAAAAGACTTGGAAAGAATTTCAGCAAAGAAGTATGTTTAATTGCCTACAGCCCCAGGAGAGGTAATTTATGTGCCAACAAGTTATGGAGGTTTTATGTGCCTATTAGTCTGCTATTCAATTAAAAAATGTGTACTTACCATGGCAACCTCTATGTCTCATGATACACAGGCTAATTCTAAGATATCTCTATAGAGCACCTTCTTAAAGAAACATATACCACAACACCAGCCACAGTCTAGATTTCCAGTCACTAAGAGGCAGTAGAAGGAATAGCTCATTCAAAAATTAGGAATGATAGGCTTGGGAGCGGGACTGTACTGTTAGCAGCTCCATATGGGAAACCCAGCAGTGTAATGCACGCACGCAGTGCATTGCTGCACCTTAGGGCAGCTCACTGTACGACCTTGCCAGCATTTCCCCCGCATTTCCCTTCTTGCCCACTGAGATAGTACTCTTAGGCTTTGAAACAATGCTGCTTTTCCCGTGGGATCTGTTTTGGACTGGCTCGCTAACTCCTTAGGCCCCACTTCCACTGAAACTGTGTAAGCTTTCAAGCGTACTCTCCTTTATTTAAAGCCTGCCAGGACATGCACCTTCCCTTTGTTTCAGCCTTCGCTGCCTGGGAATTCCCTCTCACCAGCCCATGTCTGACTCGCTGCTCTCAGCAGGCGTTGTCCTTATCCCTCTTCCTTATTTGAGCTTCCCATAACAACAGCTATTGGCAAGGCTGATTTTCCACTCACTGGCTTACTCCTTTTCAGATAAGGAGTATCCGCTGCCAAACTTCTTGGTCAGCCGCATGCAATTAATGGATTAAAGCATTTGTCACATACACGACCTGAGGAATGAACCTTCTTCAAAAAATATATACCACCCTATCCATAATTTTTAAGTATTAAGGAGAATTTAAATACAATCCTTATGAAAGTAAAGACAAGAAGGCATTGAAATGATAACCTACGTTTCCAATGGCTTTCTTGTCATTAATTGCTTCTCATTATCATCTTCCTCTCCTTCAATAACTACTGAAAGCATATCAGATTACTCTTCCTGTAGATGTGGAACAAGGTAGTCCTCTTTGCTTGTGTGCAGCTTATTTAGGGGTAGTGCTAAAGCACACAGAATATGAAAAAAGGAAAGTATCACCTTGTGTAAAGTTCTGGATTTACTGAGGATTAAGCTTCAATTGCATTTCAAAGGCATTTTGCTTCTTTCCTTGCTTTCCCTAATAACAAGGAAACTAGTCCTATATTAGCCATTATCTTTAAACACTCAATATTTACACTAAGGTGTTGGAGTTCCCACACAGTTTTCTGCTTGTAAGCACTTCAGAGGCACGTACTATGAGAAAATGGGTATCAAGTCACCAGATCAAATCCTTTGTAGTCATAAAATATGTCACAGAAGTCTTTTTTTTTTTTTTGAAAGATTCACAACATGCCCGGTCCCGTTCTTAATGGTAGGAAAATACTTGTTAGGCTTAAGGAAGCACAAACCAGCACTGACCTGTGAGGAGCAGCTACTTTAAACACTATAACCAATGAATGTGTGGCTGCATTTGATACTTTCACCTGACACCAACAGAGCACGATGAAATGGCAGCAGACTACAATTTCAGATTTAGCCCCTTCACCTAGCCTTTGTTTTCTATAGCTGTGAGAAGGTGTAAAGGTTTACTCACATTTCTGAGGCAGAGAAGTGTCAGGCTGTAGTTCCTTACAACAGTAGCAATGAAAGCACACCCAACTCACATAGCTTATCTAAAGCTTAAGACTAGGGCAACAGACCCACTTAAATCTTCTCTGTTCTGAAAGCTTCCCCACATTTGAACAAACAGCAAGCTGCCTTGCTTCTCTGGTAGGTAATGAGCCTCGCTGGCCACCTGACAGCTTACCACCAGAATATTAGCATCAGCTGTGAGGGACCAGCACTCACAGTGGGGTGAAGATAGGCTCACCTGGTA
>NW_008824053.1:9286486-9296693 GCF_000699105.1 Pygoscelis adeliae | reverse complement strand
TTTAGACTGCATAAAATATGGAATGGAAATATGAAGTCCGGGTTGAATTCAAGATAAATGCTGTTGATAGCTTCCTACAAGATTTACCTCTCCTCGGTATTTGTACTGCTGCTGTAAGGGTATCTTCAGAGGAAAGAAAAACATTTTCCTCAGAGATGAGAAATACATGATTCGGTACTAATACAAACTGTTCGTTAGGAACTGTAATCTGTGTCAAACTAAGGAAAGTTTTGAAGATGTTTGGTATGAATGTGCTGTTCTAAAGGTATATTGCAACTCTTCCCACTCAAGGGAGGAACAGATCTAAGCTGCTTTTTCACATGATGGATGTGAGTGATTTTCATGAGCAAGCTATATTGTCCTTTTTGTATTACATCGCTACAATCCTGGGAGGGAAAAGTAGCTAAAAGCATCAATTTTGATACAAATCCTTTATGGTCTTTAAATTGGGCACTGCCACTTTAATAAGCCACACCTGGTTAAGATTCGTGTTCTGCTGAATTCCTCCCGCTGTAATGAGCCCTGAACATCAGGCTGAGGCTGTGATCAAGACAATACAATTAATCACCAGACCGTGCACAATTTCAGTAACATGAAAATTGCACGCAGTTAGATTTTCTAAGTAAAACTAATATTTCATGCAGTGGAAAGGGTGAAGTTTCAGTGCATAACAAAAAAGAATTTCGGAGGATTAAAAAAACCTGGCAGTCAGCAGGGCCACGTGAAGGTGAATGCATAAATCAAATAACTATACCATCTGTTATAGAAAACTTAACGGGAATTAAGTGGCCCATATTTTCTAAAAATATCTTTCTTCACAGTGTGCAGAAGCACTGAATATCTAAGGAGGAATACTGGAATTGGACTTTAATTAGGAAACTTTGAGTTTTGAATACAACATGAGCTTAGTCAAACTATCAGCAAGATAAGCTTATTAGGAGAGAAATAGGGATGAATATTTGCTTGGCAAAAAGTAGATCTTTTTGGCGGGAGGAAGAGGGGGGATTAAAAACATGTAGTGGCCCCATTTTCAGTATTTTTTCAGCTGCAGCTTGAGGCCTCACAGAGAGACACAAACAGTGACAGGCAGGCCAAGGCCAACTTCTGGGAGTCTTTCTATTCTGGTGTGATCTAAAATACGGTGGTCACTCAAGTGACTTGAAAATTCACAAGCAAAAAGGTTCCCTGCATATTTGAAAGTATATTTCCATGCAGCAGTTGTTTCTATGCAAATGCAGTATTCACCAGAAATCCCATTCAAAGCGCAGAGACAAAATGCAATTGTCACCTCTTTCTAGGCTCACCTCCAACGCCAGCTGGTGGAAAGGCACAACTTCTGGACAGCGCTGGTAGCTCCTTTCTTCCCTTTCCCCATTAAAAGAAAAGCATGGTAATTTGTTTTCTCCACCATTGGGTTATAAAATCTTCAGGGATTTTTTTTTTCTTTTTCCCCAAGAGTTTGCACATCTCTAATCAAGGAAGCTTCCTTAGAGAGAAGGTATATATACTGGCCCAAGAGTTGATATAAAAACCTAAACAGAATAGATTAAATGAGATGGTACAACTGGATGTTGTAAGAAAATGATTTTCAGACTAAGTAATCGAGAAGAAGGGAGGGAGAAAGGAAAAGAAGGAAAGGAAGGACAGAGAAAAAGGCAAAGTGACACACAGAAAGACAATAAACAAAATACATTTTTAAAGAGAAGCGAAAAGGCTGATTTTGAGGGAATAACAAATTGACGTTTAAAAATAAAACAAAAATAAAATTGAAGTTTCCTATTTCTGCCATTGGCCTGCCCCAGCCTTCAATTTCTTCCGCTCCCACTCCTCAATCTTATCTTCTCCACAGATATTCTAAACTCTCTTGGGAAAGATCTCCTATTATATATTTTTACAATGTCTAACAAAATAGTGCCTTGCTCTCAGCTTGTGCCTCTTAATATTACTGTACCACAAACAGCAAAGAGCAGTAATGGTAATAGTTGGGAAAACTGCTCAATAATTTTTCACCTTAACATTTCTAACAGCAAATGGCAGTTCCGTGACACTGACACAGTTCAACTAGGCCAATGATATTCAATTTTTCTATCAGGAATACTGGAAGAAAATATCATGTTTCATCTCAGTTCATCCAAAATAAAAATGCTTGCTACCTGAACTGATCTAAAACATTTAAGAAACTGCATTTCATAAACTGCACATGGATTCATGGGAATTCATCTTTTAAATAGCATATTCCATTGGCCACTCAGCAGCTGGGGCTTATTACAAACTGAATTCCAGCTAAAGGGTCTGTTAGACACCAAAACAGCAACTGCTATAGGGCCACACAATATAAGATTGAGCTGACTTGCAAAAAAAAAAAAATTATATATTTAAGTGAAATCCTGAAAAAAACCTATCTTTTCCAATGAAAAAAAATCCCAACTTTTAAAAATCTATAAAAAAAAAGTAGTTCAACATTTAATCCTGCTTCAAGATAACGCCCTGAAATGTGAGTATTTGGGATTTTTCATGGATCGATTAATTTTTGCTGATTGCCATTACTGAGGAACAGTTACTAGATATTAGCAATAACCTCACTGTGTGGTTCCCAGACTGACAGTGACAGGGAGTGACCACCTATGATGGAAGGGAAGGAAGGAAAGAAGTAATTCACCAGAAGTTAGAAAACAATGTTAGAAAGTGCTAAAAACCAGGTTGCCATGGAAAGCAATAGATAACTGAAGCAGTTCTGATGCGGTTCAATGGTGTAAAGAGTAATCAAAGGATATTTTGAATATGCATACTTCTAGAAATGACTAAAAAATGCTTTTTTTGTGTGTGTTTCTGGAAATGGGAAATAGCAGGAATAGAGACGCGCTGTAATTAAAATGGCTCCCATTACATAAAGCACATGTGTGGGCAGGGAAAAAAGGAATTTCATTGTTCTTTTGTGTGCATGGAGGAAGACTGTATTCTCTTGCAAAATCTGATACAATGCATAGAAATATGTATTTAAAACATAGTAAAAGAAAATTAACATATATAGCAGAGTAATCAATCACAAGAATAAATTTTTATTTGTGGGTTTTTTTCGAAGTCCTTCGTTTTCTTGGAGCAACTGTTTGTGGTCTGATGCCCTACTTTGTGTTTGTTAATGCACATTAAATACTCCAAAATTATTAATTATTAATAAATAATCAACTAATTTTGATTAAAGCTGGTTTGGGTCATGTTTTTCCCAGGTTATCAATGGCTGGACGTTCAACAGAGATAACACAGGCATTCTACAGTTAACATTAGTAACATCCATACTGGGGTGTGAACTGGTGTTCAGAGAAATGCATGATAGCCCTGAGGAAATAAGCTCGGGTTCAGGAGCTGCCTTGCTAAGAAATGTACCCCTAGCACTCTGCACCTCAGCGATCCGCGAGGACAAAGCGGGAAGCTGCTCACCTCACCCGAAATGCCTCCAGTTGTTAAGGCAGGGTGAAAATGTGCCTCCTTAGGCCGGGGGCCAGAAGCACCTTTAGCTTTCTCTCACTATGAACTATGTTATTAAGAGGCTGTTAGAGCCCCTGATGGGGTGGTATCCTGGGCCGATGGGGTCACTCCGGCAGATGCATGGCGGTAGGGCTGCCGTGAGTCAGCTGCCGCGCAGTCAGGACATTAGTACTCCTCGCACATACTTGCTGGGTCCTTCAGCCATCCTCAGTGCAGACACAATATCTGGCTCCTTGGAAGGGGATGTTGCCAAGGGCTACACTCAGGGAGTAAAACTAAACACACTTTCAAGCCTAAATCAAGAGCAGAATGTATTGGTGGGGATATAGCAATACTCCCGGCTCTAAGGCGCGCGCGCACACACACACATACATACACACATAGCTTATTTAAAGGTTTTATTGTTAGCATTATAATTAGGCCCCCAAATATACTGTGTATATATATCAAATTAAGCTCCAGTAACCAGGGATTTTCTAGCAATATATACTATGGTTGAATTCCTGTAATTCTCATATTAAAATCTTTTACCATAACAATCTGTATTTAAATAAATAGCCTGTTACATTGCTCATGCTCACTGAGTGTTATTACTACCTCTTTCCAAGAGAGAGCAGTAGTGAATTGTACTATCATTACACTGGATAGTTTTACTCATACACACTCAATTTACATTTTCGACTCTATAACCTTTCAACCTATTGACCATGAAAAATGCTCCAACATAACGTGACACATATAAATGTTTAAAGTCCAAAGGGTAATTATCTATATTCATAGTTAAAACTGTGCCTTGATTTCACAATAGAAACCATATGTTCCCTCAAAACACTTTCAATAGGCTAAATAACACCCAGATTAACCCTGAGTTAGTTTACTGGTTAAAATAATAGCAGCATCTTCTTCTAATTCAGTAGTTCATTTATCATTTTTGATCAAGGCACTGAATGTGAACTTTCAATATTTGAAAGCTTAACTTGAAAAATAAACTGCATGCAAGAATGACAGAAATTCTACCAATTCTTAAATTTTATCTTTAATGTCATGGAATGTGCCTGATAACAGCTCAAAATATGTTATTTAGCTTGAAGTAGAATTCTGTGTTGCCTTGCATTTAATAGACTAATTCTCTCTCCCAGAAGAAAAGGGCAATTACTTTCTGACTTTTTTTTGTCCACAGAACAGTGCTTAACAGATTGCCATTTAGAACAAATCTTGACCATTTTCTTTTATGAAAAATGCCTTTGGCCCAAATCACTCCCAGGAAGCATGGAAAGTATAGAGCACAAGCACTGTAACACTCATGTAAGGCCTCTGCAGCAGCAGTAAGAAAAGTACAGCAGTGAAAGCTATACTAAATGGGACCTCATTTAGGTTTTGGAATAAGCAAACTATTTAGATACACATTCCGTTATCTTGTTTCTAGTAAGATAGAAAGAGATTCTTTTGAACCTTTGGAATCACTGCAGCAGAAAATTACAAACAGAAGACAAAATTGTATATTACAGGAGTAATGACAAGTCAAAGGAAAGAGACATAGTTAAAAAAAAATAGCAAACAGGCAAATGACTTTTCACTGAGTGCCAACTCTCTGCACATTAAACTGGTTAAAAGCTCCTTCTCTCCCTGCTTGTCATGTCATTGTTCCCTGTCAAGCAGCAGAGAACACCTCCAGCTAGTACATGATATACAGGTTGCTTCATCAAAAAAGGTATTCTCTGTCTTTGCATTTGAATTGACATTTTCCCTATGTATATTATAAAAGCCCTGTGGAAATGGCAATGGACTATGGTGCAAAAGAAGCCGGGAATTTTGCGGAAGGTTCACTGGAATGCTGCTCTCATTTCAAAATGACGTTATTACATGTGGAAATGATTGCCTTAGAAATACGCAGGTACAACTATGAAAACAAAACAAAAAAATAAGTCTTTGTGTGGTCTTCAGCTGAGCTTCAGCTTTATACAGTAGAATCAAGCTCTTCTGCATAGAAGATGCTTTGTTCCACCTCTCCTGCCTTGGAATAGAAAAATGATTCTCCTGCAGGGAGAGGCTGAGGCCACATGTTTGGTTTATTAGAATAAGAGTGTTGTCCCTCATAAATTTGGAATCTTCCCTGGAACTGCTGGCATTCTAAAATGTTATAATTTTACATCCATCATTGCATGATATGCCCTAAACAAGTCAGCGGAACCATTCACCCTTAGAAAAGCTGGCACTCAACCAATTTATTCACTCTGCAAGAGTCTTTATACAGTTCTCTTGTACACCTTTGCCATCATTTATGCATCATTTACCATAAAGATAGGAACTGCTAATAAATCCGTTACACTGAATGCTGTAAGGAAATCAGAAAGGTCTTTCATATTTAATATCTCAATGACTCCGTAGCCTTCATTTTGTCATATTGTAGATTATTTCTGGAGAAGCCTTACTTGAGACCAATGTTATTTATCAGCAATCCCTCTGTACATCATCGTATAAACCAACACACTGAGCATTTGTGATTCTCTGAGAACTGTTTTGCAAGATTAGCCCAAGTTAATATGGGTACAGTGTGACTTTCCTAGCTACGTGCAATTACAATTTGGATTGGATGAACTTGGCTTGAAGAGGACTAAGAATCTGTCAGAATTGCTTGCTGTGTTTGCAGACCACAGTATTTTTAAAATTCAAGTTGAAGGAGTGTTTCTTTCTGCTCTATTTGCAGTGAAATTATAGCAGGGGTTCCCAAATGAAAGAGCTTGATTAGTGGTGCTACTGGAAGCGCCTCGGGTGGAGGAATGCAAGAGCAAGAGAGTAGGTGTCTCCATAATATACACTAATAAATACATGGATACCTGTCTCTTCCCATGTCACACAGTTACAGTCCTGTTATGGCCTTGGGGAGGAGGATGAGCTGGGGGTAGAAAGCATGTCCCCTTCAGTGCCTGTGGTGGCTTTTCTCGAGCCTGGGAGCTGCTGCCATTTTGGTTCAACGTCGCTCCTGTAACGGTGGCATCTGATCACGCTGAGCTGAGGAACCTCCTCATTTGTAAAAGTAGAAGAGCATTTTGTTTGCTTTTCATTACATTTTACACCGAGACAAAAGGTGGATAACAAAGCCAGGTGAAGAGTTCATTAAATTTCCCCCTCAGTAAGACAACCAGTAAAGAAGTAGTGACACATTGTTAATGTTAATCAAGCTAAATCATGCTCCGCAGATTAACATATTCCTGACTGTTAATGCCTAAAGTGATAAGAAAAGAGAGGCTGTTAGCAAACAAGGCAAGCAGCAGTTCCTGTTGTTAAAATGCTGGAACCAAACTTATTTACAGGCATAAAGACAGCAGAGAAAGCAGCTTTCATCATTATCATCGTGTAAATGATGGAATTGTGGTTTCTTATTGAACTCTATTTGACGGATTCTCCACAAAGTTTCAGTTTCTAGGAATTGGCTACTTTCCTTTGTGATTTTGCTTTTTTTTCATGGTGGCATTCTCCTGATTCTTTGTTTGATCCTAAATTTAACACACTGAGATACCTAGCAATTCTAACTTACATCGAATACTTTGGCAAGTTTTATTCCTTCCAGTCATTCTCTTAAGTGTTCCTGCCTGGATAAGAGGTTTATTTATTATTTGTTTTATTTTTTGAGTAGGCTTGACTCTCAGAAAGACACATATGTGCCTCTGGATACCTAAACCGAGCCATGACTTCCAGGACAAAGACTTCAGTGATTAATCTAAGTAGAAGGTAATTGCTAGGCTTCCTGCAATTTTCTTGCGGAAAAACTTCCTCCTTTCTTCCAGTAGCTTTTCAGCAAATATTTGTCAATGGTGCAAAACATGTTTGTAGAATCCCTTAATATCAGAGGACAATAACATTAAGGAGGGCTGACTCAGCTGTGTTCAAATCTGTGAAACGTGCTCTTATCTGCTCTTTGTAAGAGTCAATTAATACGAAGCCCTCTTTGTTAATTGTTCGCATTTATCTTTACTGTCTTCCATTCTTTTTCATTTTTATTATTGTTAAGGGCATATTTTTAAATAATAGTTCATCATCTTTACAATTCTGAATTGTTATTAATGTAATCTTCATTTTCTATTGAAAGGACTTTCTTTCTCATTAGGAATTTTAGGAACACTTTAAATCTTTTTTGTTCTCACAGCCCTAAACATTTATTTTTTATTCTTATCTTTCACAATTTTTATCCTACAGTGGTAGAGGGTGCTCTGTTGGCTACAAAGTAATCTAATTTGGTTATCTTCTAATTTCAGTAGAATTTTGTATTTATTTTACCAAACTTCAGGCTCTTTTCTTGTGAAGCAACATTGGCTGCTTCTTTGTTTAAGAGCAGTGGAAAAGAGGAAGATTTTAATATCCTTCCTCAGTCATCTTCCATGCATTTTATTAATCAGAAATGAAATCCTGGACCCCCTGGAGTCAATGACAACATTGATATTGACTTTGAAATGGTCAAAAACTTAGCTTAGATGTCTTAATAAAAGTTTGCTTGTTTGTCTTTGTACTCTGCAATGGATCCATCATTTGCTATACTAAATTTAAACAGCTTATGGTCCTTGGCTCCAGGATATTCCTTTATTTTCATATCCTCAGACAACTCCATCCTCTCAGTAAGAATTAGATCTAGGGCAGTTTTGCCTTTTTCTGCGAATTATGAAATTCTCTCTTTGACACAGCATGCTTGGATATATCTGTTTCCCAACAGATTTATGAGCATCTAAAATCGCCCATGAAGAAAGTATCTTCTAGCCAAGAATTTTCTGTACCCTGCTGTCCTTATGTTTGAGTGGTTTGTAGCTGATACCCGCTATTTTTCAGTTTTGCTTTCTAATTCCCTGTATCACTGTTACTAATTACTTTGAGCAACCTTGCAGGAAAAGATGCGTGTGCATTGATTAGCCATGTTGCTATAAACAGCACCACCTTACTGGCTTTACCAGCTTCGCGGAACATACTGTCAAGACTTTTAATGAATGTGCAGGAATTTGTTTTGAAGACTTGAGCTGTGCTACAGTGCTGTGATTTACCATGCTGCCTTTGTGATTGTTACATATTATTGGCAATTTGGGGAATGAACTTATGCACATAAATGATCAAAATAGCTGAATAAAATGAATAGGTAGAATGAATTTCCCGAGAAGCACTTCTACAGATGCAGTAATGACAAGACATTGGCCCAGATTCGGGTGGCTTCAATTCCACATAAGTTCCTTCATCTAATGTTTCCTACTCGCTAGGTGCCCCTGAAGGCCTCCAAGCAGCTAGCAGGAAACACAGGTACAGGAATCTAGGCTAGCTAAATTTGGACTGCTGTGCATGTCCATGTGGCAGATCACAGCTCTGTTCGCACAAGTAGAACAGCCAAGATCTATACTTCCACAGATTCATCCCACTGATAGACAGTGGGGATAGTTGCCTAAGTCAAAAATTAAACATCTGTGCATATGGACTCAAAACTCCAATTCCCTTTCTACTAATGGTAAACAGTGCTGATTTGACATTTGTCATAGCTAAAAAATTCAATAGAAAGGGGAAAAGAAAAGATGCAGTTTCGCTAAAAGTCTGACAGGATTAATTTAATCCCTTTAAATCTCACGTGTCCTTGTTTTAGTTTGTGGCTCTTCAGAAACTATCACTATTATTACTGCAGACCATTTCTTTAATAGTCTTTTTAAATTTTTGCTGGGTGTCCACAAATGGACTTGAAAATAGTGTTTCTCAATCCCTTCCTCCTGAACCATATGAGTAAAAACTTAGGTCTTTGCTCTTTTCTTCCAAGTGTTTCTCGAATGCTTTTCCATGCATGTTGTTCCTCAGACAGTAGTCCATGAGACATTTAGGACAAATAATTAAATGGAAACTTCTGTCAAATTTCTACTTAGCAAATATTAACAATAAATTTCCATCAATTAAATAGCTGAAAAAACATTTCTGTTCTATAGAGTTTTGAAGAAGAGACAGCCATGTGACCTCATCTGCTCTTTAAATAAGTTTATTATTTCAATGGAGCCTCATCTTCATAAACAGTAGTTGGATGGATGATGCTACAAAGGGCTTACAGTCTTTAATGTTTGGTCTTTTTTTTTTCTTTTCTGGGCAATGACTGTGATTCTTAGAAATTACATTAATAGAGATGAATATTGGGAAATGAGCCATTTACTTGTTATTTATGTTTCCTTATACAATGTAAGTGGAAAGTAGATTTAAGCAGTGCACCCATGACTGTGCTTCTTCACCACGACGCTGGCTGTAGCCTGGTGAAAACCTGTGGCTGTAGTGTCTATGGTGTTGGTGTCGTCGTTGTTGGATGCTCTGTGCTCAGCCAAGGTCACTGCTTAGGACTGGCTGAAGGATTCACAAGGCGGCTCGTGAGCAGGTATGACCCTGGGTGCATGCTTAAATGGCAGGGTGTACCAGGCACACCTGAAAGTGCCGAAAAGCTGCAGCTCCCATGAACAAGAGTGCTGCGAATGCTTGATCAGTCCTACTGTAGGCAGGGTCAATATGCAGAGGTTTTGCACTGAAAACCGTCCGATGCACAGAACAGCCACGGTGTCTGCAGGCAACTCCCTGGGGGCTGGGGCCACGGGGGGTTCCTGGCGCAAGGCAGGGCAGGGCAGGGCCCGTCGCATGCCCCAGCCAGGCAGCAGGCAGGCTGGGGAAGCCCCAGCCCCGGGCATCAGGCATCTCCCTGGGGATGGGGCTCGGCAAAGGCCAG
>NW_008824053.1:9254353-9286455 GCF_000699105.1 Pygoscelis adeliae | reverse complement strand
GGGGGCCAGCTGGCGCTGCTGGGGCGTAGCTGAGGCAGAGACAGACAGTGCCGGGGGGCTGAAATGGGGCCCTGGGCTGTGGGGAGGGTGGGGGGAGCCCCGGGGGAGGCCAGGCAGGGGCGGTAAGGCCTGTGAGTGCCCTCAGGACCCTGCAATAACGCTATTTCCTTAAGCAACGGGAACAGCTATGAGCAGGATAACGCCACCACCTCCCCAGCACAGGGGGCAAGGGAGAGAAACCCCACACATGTGACGGAGTTTCAGAGCCAGCTGCTGGCGGCAGAGTCTGGACTGGGCCCCCTGCGCAGCGCTATGGAAGCCATAGCTCCTGGGGCAGTCTGGCTGGGTGCCTCCCCTGCCGCACCATCCTGGACGCGGCCTTTCTGCCCTCCATACCTAACGAGTTCACCACAGCTTTGGTCTCCAGGCTCTCATGTGTGCCTCGTCGCTCTGTTACTGGCAGTTCTGGGTTCAGCACCTTTTTTTTAATCCTTCCCCAAACACCAGGGAGTAGACTGCAGGCTCCCTGGACGAGTATTTTCCCTGCCTCTAGATGGTAAGAGGAACAACTGTGGAGAAAATTGCAGTGAATTCTGCTCAGCCCAAGAATAGCACCTGTTTAATGCAGAGGAATCCTTGGAGAGTTTAGCTGCCAAGCTCTAGGAATTTTTCACAGAGTATATGCAAACTGAGATTTTCTTTTTTTTTTTCACTTAGGGCATGTCTACGAAGGTGGATGCAGACAGATCTCACAGCAAACTTTTTACCTCAAACACACTGTATGGTTATACAGCACTGGACCAAATCTGGCATGTTCCCAGCTAGCTTAGAGCACAGGCTGAGTCAGGTTGTGGCTGTCTGCACGTTTCCATGTAGCTATACTCTTAGTTTCCTCAAATGAATTTTATTCCAGAGAATAAATAAATATCATCTCCCTCACACAACCTTTTATATTTTCTCTTTTTATTGCAATTCTTTATCGTGTCTCCAAACTGTCACACAACTGAACTTTGCTGTTTACATGTACGCACAGTATGAAAAAATATAATGGCCTAAAAATTTTGCATTTAATGCAAAACAGCTGACAAATTAAAGCATATTTTTCTATCCCAGTTTTTCTGTATAATAACATTTGATTGTTTCTGGAAGATTGCAGTGGGTTGTTTCTGTACATTTGTCTTGCAGAATATTTTAAGTTAAGGAAAAAATTGCTTCCCCGTGTCTTAGAGTTCTCCTGTATTTTCAATTTACAGTATGTCCTTTTGCTGCAATATCTGTTTTAGGGGAAAAATAGTAACCTGGATTGACTATGCCTGCAGCATATTAGATTTTATGTATTACAATTAAATTCCCTTCTGAGCCATCTGTTTTACAGATTGTAGAGATTTTAAAATTTCAGTTTGTCCTCCCAATTTACCTAGATTAGGACCGCTTTTTCTAGTTTTACTCTTCAAACATTCCCTATATTTTAACTTTCCAGTAAAAGTAATGGTTACTGGCATATGAGGTGGTTAATAATCCTGAAACGGTGGTTTCAAATATTATCACATGGAAGATATTTGCCAGGCAAAGGAGCACAGAAGTGGTCTTTCAAATCTTGCTAATTTTCCTCCAGATAGAGGATAACTCACCTGCATCTACAATATTTCCTTGCTCTTGGCCATGCTTAATATAGGTAACATTATAAACTCTGCTGTTCTGTATTCAAGTAATTGTTTTGGGTCATCCTTGTGCAAACTTGATTTTGAGTTTTCAGGGATTCCAGTGAGCAGACACTGGATTTAGATGAAAGAAAGAAATCGAAATTGAAGAAAAGAAATTGAAAGAAAGGTTACTCTCCACAAAACCAAGTGTTGGGTATGTAAGTCCAAAATAGAAATGCAAAAACTTCAGCGAAATGTCTCAGCAGCACTTGAACTCCCTAATACTATGCATTTGTCTTGCAAGTTCTTGTGATGCCTGCAGGTCTGCCTGTGCAGAGGTGCAGATCTACCCTGCTTTTGCAATGAGGCACCAAACTTTGACAGTCATTCCTGAAGCACGGCAGTTGGATCCGGAAGGCATGCTTTGATGCAATGCCCTAAGCGGGCACATAGGAAATTTTAGGTATTTCTTAGATGAGGTGGGTTGGAGTACAGGCCTTGGGGGCTGTAATTTTAGATGAACTTAAATCCTGTTTATTTCCTGGGTCAATTGCTTGATCCTGCCACAACTTATTTCTTCTGAGAAATCTGAGACTAAACCATTGATAGCTTTGGACTGGGGACTGTGTAAATAGTTATTCCATACCCTAAAAGAAGGTCTTGCAAATTATGGCTCCTCTGAATCCTGTATGACAAGTTGTATTTTAGGAAAGCAGCCTAAGCAAAGGGTAATGTACATTTGGAAATGTGTTTCTTAACCCTCCAGGCAACTGTTAATCTTTTCATGTTACTGTGCATATTTTTATTAGCATTCTTTTGTTCAAGTGTAGAAATACATGATTAGAGCATGTACATGAATATTTTGAAATCCTCATAGAGAGGATAGCAGACCAGCAGTGCAGAATAGCACTATCAAATAGTAGGAATACCCAGCAGCGGTATTATTCCTGTAGTTGGAATTAGTGTAGAATTCTTGGCAATTGTGTTGTAATTGTGATGGTAACTGTCAGCCTTGTAATGACAGTAAGTACAGTTTTGTGTGTTAAACTTATTTGTGAACAAGAGCGTTTAACCTTCCCCAAATTATTTGGAATTGCATAAACTGGGACACCACACTTACTGTTAAGAAAATTGGTCCTGTCAGATTGCTATGTTGAAGTTTGCTGTGTTCCCTATTCATAGTAGCTATTTTAGTCCTCACCTCATAGCTCTTCCCATAAAGAAAAGGTGATCTCGCACACCTGCCCTTATACTCTATCTTGACTCATGGACTTGCACAGAAGAGGAGGTTCTAATAAGAATTTTTACATCATCTCTAAGTTTTTGTCCCAAATCATCTTTGAACTGAAATAAAGCTCTCCTTTGCCAGCCAATTGTTCTTGTAATCATGGACAGAATTTCTTTCACGCTGCATTTTTTATCTTATATCTATTTACCATTCCCTATGGCCAGCCCCAAGAGGCATGTCATATGATATTTGATGAGAAGACCAATTAAACATTTATTTCCAAAGGAGATATTCTGTAAGAAGTTGATTTTCAAGGACGATATACTATATATTTCATAATCATCTACTCAATTTTTATATTGTAATAGTAACCTGTAAATATTATCCTTATGACCCTTAGTTTCTTTGTTTAGTCCCAGTCTGCTTCTAAATTAGCATCATATTTAACATGCACAGTCATCATCTGAAACACCAAGAAGAGTAATATGGCAAACTGCCTTGGAATAAATTGAATACTGCAAAAAAAGTATGAGATCCTAGCACACCCGCTGTAAGTCTTGATGAAAAGAAAATTCTCACAAACATCCTGTTCGATCTTACAGGGAGATTTTCTCAAAGATCCTGCTGAGATTTGTGAGTAGGATTAGTCCAAGCGAACAAAAAATTTTGTTTGGTTGCAACCACAATGCTGAGGCATGGAGGGAACTATATGGGAGGGAAGCCTCTCCAGCATCACAAGGCACAGAAAGTCTGCTGTGCCCAGAATATGCAAAGCACAGATGACAGTGCCATTAGCCAGCACCGCACTCTCTGGTAAGTGCTTATCATAGAATCATAGAATCATTAAGGTTGGAAGAGACCTCCAAGATCATCGAGTCCAACCGTCAATCCAACACCACCATGCCCACTAAACCATGTCCCTAAGCGCCTCATCTACCCGTCTTTTAAATACCTCCAGGGATGGTGACTCAACCACTTCCCTGGGCAGCCTCTTCCAATGTTTAACCACTCTTTCAGTAAAGAAATTTTTCCTCACATCCAATCTAAACCTCCCCTGGCGCAACTTGAGGCCATTTCCTCTCGTCCTTTCGCCAGTTACTTGGGAGAAGAGACCGACACCCACCTCGCTACAGCCTCCTTTCAGGTAGTTGTAGAGAGCGATGAGGTCTCCCCTCAGCCTCCTTCTCTCCAGGCTAAACAACCCCAGTTCCCTCAGCCGCTCCTCATAAGACTTGTTCTCCAGACCCCTCACCAGCCTCATTGCCCTTCTCTGGACAAGCTCCAACATCTCAACATCCTTCTTGTAGTGAGGGGCCCAAAACTGAACACAGTATTCGAGGTGCGGCCTCACCAGTGCCGAGTATAGGGGCACGATCACTTCCCTACTCCTGCTGGCCACACTATTTCTGATACAGGCCAGGATGCCATTGGCCTTCTTGGCCGCCCGGGCACACTGCCGGCTCATGTTCAGCCGGCTGTCAACCAGCACCCCCAGGTCCTTTTCCGCCAGGCAGCTTTCCAGCCACTCTTCCCCAAGCCTGTAGCGCTGCATGGGGTTGTTGTGGCCGAAGTGCAGGACCTGGCACTTGGCCTTGTTGAACCTCATACAGTTGGCCTGGGCCCATCGATCCAGCCTGTCCAGGTCCCTCTGCAGCGCCTTCCTACCCTCGAGCAGATCAACACTGCCGCCCAACTTGGTGTCGTCTGCAAACTTACTGAGGGTGCACTCGATCCCCTCGTCCAGATCATTGATAAAGATATTGAACAAGACCGGCCCCAAAACTGAGCCCTGGGGAACACCGCTCGTGACCAGCCGCCAACTGGATTGAACTCCATTCACCACAACTCTCTGGGCCTGGCTGTCCAGCCAGTTTTTTACCCTGCTTCTGTAGTATCACTTTATGATTATCAAGCAGAGTTCTGAAGGTTTCATGACATTACCAGGTCATAATCCTCAGCATAAATTATATTGCAAGAGGCCTCTTCTGTTCACCAACTTTATTTCATAGTTTTCAGTATCAAATGGCTGAGAGTAACGTATACATCACTAAAAAGAAAAAAAAAAGATTGAAGGAAAACGTGATAAAATCAACCTGGTTAAACTGCAGAGTAAAGGAATTTCTTCATAGTAGAATTTCTTAGAAATCAAAAGTGAAAGTAATGACCAGATGAGGAAAGTAATAAATAACACAAGCTAAATATTAACATGATTAATATTAGTACAAAGAAAATTTTTGGAATGCTTATCAGCCTTTATACATGACTGAGGTAAAAACGGAGCCCAAGGAAGTGGGGCAATAAAGAAGGGAGAATGGTAAGGAGAGATTGAGCCTCGGAGTGAAGCACCAGAGGAAGAATTTTAAGAATAAACCATTAAAAAAGGGGTAGCACGTTTCCAGATGTTCTTTGGGAGTTTTAAAGGGCTACAAATATGAAATAGCTGCTCAGTAAACTGTGGTGCCTAACCTGCTGTTTAAATCAATGCTGGTGTCGCAGAAATTGAAAGTGTCAAACATTGTCAGTATCTAGGTTCCAGGTGTGACTTGTACAACTACAAATTTGTCAGCTATATCTGATTTTTTGTGCCAAAGCAAATAACGTAGAGTTAGTAGATGTAGGAAGACCAACAGAGAAAGTCCTGCTTTATGTACCTAGACAGAATTAATTGAGAATCAGTAAGAAAAGGAATGGCCTGCTCATTCTCTTCACAATAGTTCTCTCACCAGAGCTTCCTAAAGAAAATAAGCTGTTATGGAATAGGAAGAAGTGTTTTCATATACCGGTTCAAAGGGGAGAAACAAGGTGCAGTAGTGCTTTTAATAATAGAGAGAGTTTCCGAAGAGGATCCTCTAGGGACTGATACTGGAACATGAGTTATTCAACAAATTTCTACATGATCTGGAAAGGTGGGTGAATAGTGATATAAAAAAAGTTTTCCTGATAATATCATTCAGAAAATTTACTTTGAAAACTGACTTGCAGCAGAGCATTCAATTAGTATAGGAATAAAACAGTCTGAAGTGGTCAATGCTGTGGCTAGTCCTCCAAAAATTTCATAGCTGTGCTCATGAGCAATCTGAAAGAAAAACTTAATGTTAAAAATTATTGGGAGGCTAGGAATTATTGGAAGGCTACAAAACAGAAAAGATGGTCATGCCATTTTACATGTTTGTGTTACTCCTCTCAAATACCGTGCGCCGTTCTGGCCATGCTATCTGCATAAATAACATGGGGGGATGGAAGAATGTTTGGTTAAAGAAAAGAATTATTGAAGGGCTGGTTGATCTCTGTATGAGGAGAAAATTAGAAAAAAAGTTAGCTTTAGAATTCATTCTGTAAAATATGACCTAGATGCCCATACGACCATAGATGGGGAGAAAATGAGTAGGAAATAATATTATTCAATATTTCTAATGAAACAAGAATTAAAGTATTCTAATTAAATGATCAGATGATAGATTTTAAGCAAACAAAAGAAACCAACAAAAAGAGTATTTCTTCACACAGCTTGCCATTGTGGATCTCACAAACACAGGCTGCTGTAGATAGCAAGAGTAAAATTAATTCAGAAAGGGATGTAAATTATTTTGAAGGAAATCCCTACTGCTTGCTCTTAAACGTGTTGGATGGGAGGCTCAGAAAGACTGAACCACTGAATCACAACCTAGAAAGCTCTACTGCGGGGTGGTCCATTTGCCCTGTTCTTAGCTGCCTTTCCTAAGAATCTGCATCTAACTGTCAGTGGCTGGGAAAAAGCTGCTGGTTGATTTGGTCTGATCCTCCTACTCACTGTAGTAACTGGGATCTCTGTTACTATCCTTGGGTTTGTGATTAGCTGATATTTTTGGGAAATACTAGCAGGAGCTAGCCAATTATTCACTGGCATTAAGCTCTTTTGTGTGTGCATGTGTGTACAAATTAGCTTGATTTCTTCCAGTGTATTTGTTAATCAGATTTAATTAGCTTGGATGGACTCCTGCTACCATTTTTCATATACTGTTGAGTCAGAAAGTGAGCATACTGGATTCTGTTTTGCCATGAGTTAGAACCTCTTAAATATTATAGATTTACCCTAAATCATTCTACCTCTCTTTAAAGCCCTGTTCTAAGATGGAAAGTGACTTAATATATTATTGTTGGATCTATTCCATGAATATCCATGACTTTCTTGGCCTCAGTATCATGAATATTTTATTGCATACTAGAACACTCTCTACATATTAGAGAGCCCATTTTTGTGACTGAATTTGGCAGGTGATTGTGCTTTTGCTGTTTCATTACAGTTATTTTTACTAGTATTACAATAATGCTCAGAGCTCCCATGTGGATTAAAGCCCCATGGTGCTAGGTGCTTTAGCAGAACTAGAAGATTCTTTTCTGTCTGAAAACGCTGGTAGTCTGAACAGGTAAAACAGACAAAAGTGAGAAAGGAAAAAGCATAGTAGAGCAATGAAGTGACTTGCTCCCCATTACAGAGCATGTTGATGATAGAAATGGGGACTATAACCTTCATTTTCTAACTCCAGCTGCTCTCTTGTTCACCCATTTGATTGAAGATAACTGAAGAACACACTGTTCATCTTGGAAAACTGGGTTTACAAACTGTATTTATACTTAGTTCTTACAATTTATTTTAGTGTCAGGTAAAGTAAGTTTTGTTATCTTCCCTTTATAGCACACAAGTTGTGCTTACTTACCAAACACTCATGCGTAAGAAGACCCTTACACAGTACACTGCAGTTGTTATCCTTTTTTTAGAGAATTAGTATCCACAGGCTTGCAATATGTTTCTTACTGTAGCCAAAATATGTTGTGTTTTTATCTTTTATGACTACAGATGATGGCAAATCTGTTCTGGTTCAGAAGCGTTGCAAAGATTTTTAACACAGAGTCAAGGTAAAAAATATACATATACATATATGTATATATAAAATACTGTTCTTAGCTTACCAATTGCTATGTCATTATATATGCAAAATATTAAAAAGCCTCTGCTGATCATGATCTAAAACAGTGACAAAGAGTAGAAGATGTCAGTGTCTAGACTAATTTGTTCACAGCAAATGTATCCAATAGCAGTGCTAAAAAAAAAAATCCCTAGAGGCCAAGTTAGTTTTTGAATCCCCGTGTGAGCCCTGGCATTGCAAACAAGGTAGTATGAAAATTTCTACAGATGGCTGCTTAATGTGTAAATTAATCTGACTCAGTAAGGATCATGCTAGTCAGTGGCAGTTATAATTATAGATCAGTATAAGATCTTGCTCTACAAATTTGTACAACCGCAAAACTACCATACAGACACACGTTTATTTAAATACTTTAATTATTTACTGTCAGGATTTGTGACACTTGTACGCTTCAGCTTGCAAACATTAACTAGGAACGATACGTTACAGTGTAGCTAGCATAAAAATAAACAAGGTAGTTAAAAAAAACAACAAACAAACCTCAACATGCAGGAATAAAGAGTACCCAAACACATATAACAATGTAATCAGACATAACATATCTCATTGCATGTTGCTGTCCTCAGGAAGACAAGAGAACAACTCAAGTGCAACATTTTAGAGAGAAATTAAAAATGTAGGTATCCTCAGTTTAGATGTATATTTACGACTTGAATAGAAAGGTATGGAAAAACTTCAAGGCAACTGATGAAAGTTTATTTAAAGCAAATGTGTTCACAGTTAATGAGATTTGTGTGAATTTTCAATCTTTTTTTTTCATGAAGAGTTAAGGGAAGCAACAACCTTGAAAAGCTCATCTGTTCTGGTTGCTCATGTTGGAAAACAATCCCCTGCTCTCTCTATATCAACATGCGCCACAGAACTCACCATGGCAAATGGGCAGCAATTGACAAATACGCTCTTCTTTTTTTTTTTATTTTTTTATTTTGTAAGAAAAACACCCAGCTTTAATCCTGGCCATAGTCAATTAAATGGAAAACTAATTTAAATGAGTTAATTTGAAAGTGCTCTTTCCTTTACAAAAGAAAGAAAAGAAGGAAAAGAGAGAAAGGGAGATAAAGAGAAACAGAAAAGTAGATGAGAAAGAGGAAAAAAACAATTTAAAAAATGAAAAGGAAAAGAAGATAGAGGGAGAGAAAGAAAGAGAGAGAGAGAGAGGGGAAAAAAAGAAAGAGTGAAAGGAAGGAAGGAGACTAGGTGAGGTCTATTGCTGTTATACTTCAAAGTGATCATAATTTCCTCACCAGTGTATGCTTTCAGAGAGCAATGCAGCAGCTTTTCTGCAAGTTTAGGGAGTGAAGGGTACTGATTAAAGTGTGCTCTTGTGCCATTTGAGAAATGTTCAAACTGTACACCTAGTTTATAATATATATAATGCAAAAAATGGAACCTCAGCTCCACTGCGTTTGTCTGAAATGTTAGACAAATTGTAAAAAAGAAAAATTGTTTCAGTGATACACTTAAACTTCAGGTACAAGCATTTGGACATTTTCTGAAGTGTTCATGCTGTGGCTTGTCTAAGCTCTCCACAACCACTGAATTCTTAAATATGTTTACTTGGAAAGGTCAATAGCTGGTTATTCTGTAAACTTTTCTCTAGGCTAGATAATAACAAAGTATTAGTTTTTGCTCATCTTTAGTTGTCAGCCACTCACTAGGAGGTATCCAGTGTGCTCATTTTTTCTCAGATTGTAAATGAGAGGGATAAAAGTGGATCAGAGGCAAGCAGTTGACTGCCTTTTTTTTTTAAAGGTCCTGAAATAAAACCTTAAGAAAAAAGGAAGAGACATTTAATTAAGTCATAACCCTCTACAGAAGCAGCATAAAGGAGCAAGTGTATTCAGCATGCAGACAACAAAGGAAAGAAAAGCTGTTTGTTAAATCAAACAATATTGTATCTTGGTAACGTGAGGTTTCCATGAGGTTATCGCTATTATACAACAAGCATACAAAAGCTATGTTTGTCGAAGGGTTCCTGTATCCAACCATGTTGTTGTGAAGAAAGACTGTTCTAGAACTCCATGACAGAAAGAAAATTTATCTGAATTGTAAGCACTACCAATAGGAAAAAAAAAAAAAAACCAAACAACAACAAAAAACAACCAAGAACAAAATGTCTTTTTTTTTGGCCAAAATGTTCTGCACATCTGGTTTCTAGAATGCTTGGTATTTTCTCTAAGGTTTCTAAAGGAAATAGGGTTGGAGAATTGGCCAAAAGGTCCAACACTGGTGTGTGTTTTAGTACAAGATGGAGGGTCATCCCCTAGACAAGATTGAAGCAATTGAGGTTGGCTGGAGGAAATGATAAAAGCAATACTTGGCTCCTTTAGTTGCATGGGTACATTGACCATTGACTCGTCTAGATTGCCCTAAGGGTTGCGGTTGTTATACTGGAAGATCAGACAGCTGCAACAAGCAACTATATATATTATATATATATATATTAGTATATATATTCTATCATGTAGGCAGAGGTCTGTGAGTGCTCTCTCTGGCTGAGGATATCCTTGCTACATCAAAAATAGTGTTACTGCAGCAATCTCTAGATAAAGGTTAAGCTTGAAGCCTTAAGAAAATAAAATTAATGCAAACAGTAACAAATACTTGATGAGACCACAAACACATTCAAGATGGGCTCTGAACTGGCTGTCAGCAATTTAAACCAACATTACCTGAAGGTGGCTACCAGAAAGCGGGCTTCTTTTCTTAATCATACTGCAGAACCTGAGTCGGGGGGCTGCCCAAGCTAAGAGCAGCTTGTGTACACGGGAATGGGACACACTGCCTCGGGTTCCCCTGGTTTTTAAGCTATTTTACCATCTGTCTCTGTTAGCCAGGACACCTCTTCCCCAGCTTGGTCCATCATTGCTAGATAATTATTTCTGTAACACATTTGAAAGTGGTCAGCAGCTATATAGTTATCCATGGAGTCTGCTATGTTCCTTGTAACAGATTGTATCCTGCACGTTAAGGACAGTTGGGTACTATTTGCTATTTGTATATCAGTAACCCTACAAAGAATTTTTAGACTATGAATAAATGCTTTTTATTTGATCTTTATCTAAGTTCCAACAATGAAAGGCATATCTTTCTGGCAAATTTTAGCTTCTCAATAATTCTACGACAGCTAAGAAAAGCACAATTTTATTTTTCAATGACCATATATTTTCAATTTGATGATTTTCTATAGTAAACCTACAATTTACAAGTTAAGATTTGAATCTAATTCAAAACCAGATTTTTACCTTTAAAAAAATTCAGTTATTTGGTCTGATTAGATGTATAGGTCAATTGGAATTGATTGTGGTTCCCTTACTGGATGGGTTTCTGATAAGAATGTTTACATACTTCAAAATTTGTTTTTCCTGAGCATTCTCTAGTAATATGATTATTAGAGAAGCTGACAATGTTCTACTGGTAAAAAAGGCCAGATCTGGTCCAAAGTTTCTGTGTCTTGGCTACTGAAGAAAGAATAGATGTTTAAAAATAAAGAAACAGACAGTTGGGAGGAGTCATAATAGAGTATGATACTGACTTTCTTCTTCTCTTAGTCACCTCATTCTTCTCATCTCATTCATCTGATAGACAGTGGGATTGAGTGCACCCTCAGCAAGTTTACAGATGACACCAAGCTGAGTGGTGCAGTTGACATGCCAGAGGGACGGGATGCCATCCAGAGGGACCTGGACAAGCTGGAGAAGTGGGCCCGTGTGAACCTCATGAGGTTCAACAAGGCCAAGTGCAAGGCCCTGCACCTGGGTCGGGGCAACCCCCAGCATCAATGCAGGCTGGGGGATGAAGGGATTGAGAGCAGCCCTGCTGAGAAGGACTTGGGGGTACTGGTGGATGAAACGCTGGACATGAGCCAGCAATGTGCGCTCGCAGCCCAGAAGGCCAATCGTATCCGGGGCTGCATCAAAAGCAGCGTGGCCAGCAGGTCGAGGGAGGGATTCTGCCCCTCTGCTCTGCTCTGGTGAGACCCCACCTGGAGTACTGCGTCCAGCTCTGGAGCCCTCAGCATAAGAAAGACACAGACCTGTTGGAGCAGGTCCAGAAGAGGGCCACGAAACTGATCAGGGGAATGGAACACCTCTCCTCTGAAGAAAGGCTGAGAGAGTTGGGGTTGTTCAGCCTGGAGAAGAGAAGGCTTTGGGGAGACCTTATTGCAGCCTATCAGTACTTAAAGGGGGCTTATATAAAAGATGGCGGCAAACTGTTTAGCAGGGCCTGTTGTGACAGGACCAGGGGGAATGGCTTTAAACTAAAGGGGGGTAGATGTAGACTAGGTATAAGGAAGAAATTTTTTACGCTGAGGGTGGTGAAACATTGGCACAGGTTGCCCAGAGAGGTGGTGGATGCCCCATCCCTGGAAACATTCCAGGTCAGGTTGGACGGGGCTCTGAGCAACCTGATCTAGTTGAAGATGTCCCTGCACACGGCAGGGGGGCTGGACTAGATGACGTTTAGAGGTCCCTTCCAACCCAAACTATTCTATTCTATTCTATTCTAATTTAATGCTTCATCCAGAGGATTCCTCCCTGATTTTCTGCTGCAAGGCAGTGTCTAGTATACCATGTATAGTTAATTAGGTGAGCTAAAGAGTATGCAGAGATTAACATAAAGTACAGTTAACCACATCTGCCATATGTTCAATTGTGCTTTACTGTGAATATGGAGGAGTAATTACATAGTATCTGGCATATTCCACTTTTTCTACAATTTACATAGTAGTACTGCAATAGAATGATGTTAATAACCTGAGACAAACCCTCAAAAGTAATGAAAGTCATGGATCAGGACTGAAATTTTAATCCTAGTTGCAATGGGGATCAAGCCAATATTATGAGAGCGGCACTTTCTGTTAGTTACATACCACGTTCAATCCTTACCTGAGAGTTTCCTAGTCTATGTAAGTCATTTCATGTTGCTTTGGTAATATGGAGGTTTTTTTTTTTTACTTGTGAATTTATTTTGGATTGCATCATTTCCTTGTGGAATGCCCATTTTTTTTGAGCTACTTATTGGACTTTTCTAAAGTGACATTAAGGGACAATTCCACTGCCAGTGCATGGTCTATGGTCTCATTACCATAGAGTTTGAAACCCCACGGATTCAATCTCAGATATCACAGCTTTCTTAATTAGGCCCCAAAGAATGTTCCCTTAGGTTCTTCTTCTGGCTTTGGCTGGAGTGGTGATAGGCACTGGTGTAATGTGGCTAGGCAGGTGGGAGCAGAAAGCACCATCAGTGAGTTATACCTGCAATGTTTTCTGCAATAATTACAGGGAACTATTTTTGTCGGATGAAGTTTTACACATGGATACATGGAAAATTGTTTCCAAGAGGGACCTAGGAACCTATTGCAAGGGAGCCAAAATAACCCCACCATTACCCCCAACCTAGAAAAGCTACAGAAAAAAAAAAGTGAGGTCAAAACTGTAAAAACCATCACAAATGTTGTTGGCACAGCAGATAAAGTTGAAAGCTTTGAAATCTTCAGGGTGAAAGTTAGAATGACTTTCTAATGCTTCAGACACCCTCTTTGAATCTATTTCCCTCCAGCTAAATTGTTCTCTTGCATCTCAGCTAATATTTTCAGGTATTTCTTAATATGATTCTTCCTTAAAAGGCTGGGAAAAATTAGAATATGCATGTATAAAGGAGATTTTTAACACTGTAATGGCGAAAGGCCGAATCCATCTGGTCAAAACAGAAATAGCCGTGTAAAATTCAAGAAACTGAGACTCATTTTTAACCTTTGTTTGATCTGTCTCCAAATACATTTTTGTATTTATGGGGAAACTAATTAATATGGTACTAACTCCTCCCTTCAGTGCAAGCACTGTATTTCTGGTGCTTTATACCTTGTAGAAGGCCATTAAAAGCTTTTTGCCCATAACCTCCTGCACCTTCTGGGGCATGGTGCTGCTGCTTATGGAATCATGTTCTTAGTATTGTGTTCTTACTCCTCAAGCAAAACAAAGCTAGAATAGTTATTGTTATCAGTTTAACTAAAACTTGAGTGCCGCTAGAAATGTCTTTAATTTCTTTAATTTTGTGTACTCTTCTGGATGGATAACATCTGTTGTATGTGCAGTTACATTTTTTTCATGTACTGGGAGGAAAAAAAAGATAAAAAAGAAGAGAAACTGAAGTTGGTTAGTTCCAGGATGCTCTTGTTTGCTCAAATGCTGGCTCCTAAATGAAAAAAAAAAAAAAAAACAAAAACAGTTATGCAAGCTTTCCTGCTTTGTTTCTGAACTGTATTTTGTTTCTTTTCAGCATCTCTGAATTTTCAAAACTTAGCACACCACTCTGCCTAAGTAGAAATCTAAAAACCTACTTTTAAGACACCAAAGTAGGTTCATATTACTCGATTTTACTTTTCTACTTGACAATTCTGATAAAAGTGTTCAGGGGAATGACTACTGACATACTTTTCAAAGTAATTGCAGTGTGACTCAGGATAATTTCAGATGATTCTCTCTCTCTGTCCTACGCTGCTTTACAGCAAAACCAAAATTCCTATAGAAAACTGAAAGGACAGGAACTGGGAAGAAAGACCTTCCATGGAACAGCCAGCATCAAAATCCTGACTTTCTCCTTTCCTGCACCACGCTAAGAGGTAAGCACTGAGCCAGGTGCAAGGCAGGCTCAAAGCAGAGGAGAGTTGAAGGAAGACCGCAGGATCATATTGCTCTGTCCTAATCTGCTTCTTGCACTGACCAAGTGCAAAGTACAAAATAGGACTCTGAACAAAACACACCAATGTAATGTAATTCGCTGCTGATACACTTCTGCTCAATTAGAAAATCCACGTTGTCATGGGTAGAGATACAGACCACTAAATGGGACAATGGTATAGGTATTAGGTTGGCAACATTTCTTTAATATGTCTTGGAGTAGAAGTGATCTTTTCTGTATTAGCAAAAAGATGTGCAACTGTTCACTGAGGCAATTATGCACAATACTGAGCATATAAAAGTACTAAAAGTATTTTAGAAGTGACTGCATGTGCTCTGCTAGGACTGCAGAATTGTAATTTACTATATACAAAAAAACCCATAGCAAACGTTGCCTCACATACTCAGCATCTCAAGTTTATATACTGCATTTAAACATGCTGCATTTTATTGTAACTATTTGGCACCAAATCTTACATGCAATAAACCAAAAATGAACTTATGCTGTTTCCTCATTTCTGCTGTTACATCTGTGCTACTCTCTAGCCTGTGCATGGTCCCTTCTTTCAACTATTTATGGTTTTAAAGACTTTTCTAAGTTGCCAGTAATGCTGAGTAGCTGTTTATAAAATTTAAATTTCTCTAAGGTCTTTTTTGAATTAGTTCTTCAAGATATTATGCTTTGATGGTTCCATCTACTTTCAGTATGTAATGTGTGGTAAAATAAAATGATTTCTTTCTCATTTTTCATTTTTCTCATTACAAACGTATTCAATTTATTTTCAAAATTTTCCTTTCATTATTTGGCACAATCCATTTTCCTCATTACACCTGACTTACTTCAACCCACTTTTAATTTTTTTTCTTATGATAAGACACAACATATTTTCCCTATTTGCTGCAAATCTAATTTGGGATTTTCAGAGGGAGGAGGAGCATGTAGAAGAGTTTTCCAATACAAGTGGGAAGTAAATTCTTTAAATCATTTACTTGTTCCTCCCAGAATGCTGATTGCCAAAAATAGTTCAGAACTATTATAATGCCTTCTCTTACTTACTACCTAGTTGCATGTCTAAACCCTCACTGACACTTGAATAACTGATATTCCCATTGGAGCTCAGACCCACGCAGCATTATGAAACAAATGTTGAATTTTCCAGAAGCCTCCAAGAATGTTTGGAACTATTGTTTGATTAAATAACATGATCCATTAAATCTCTTTGTTTCTTCTTCCTCCAAATTTTGTCTTTCTTTCAGATCCCTTTATTCTCTCCCATTTAAATTGTCTCCTGTCTTTTCTTGTCTTCCATTAAACCTTCACTTTCTATTTTCAATTCTAATTTTTCACTGCCATATTTTCCCATTTCACACCCCTTTTCTGTTTACCTTAAAATATCTCCTGAGATTTTTTTTAACATCTAAGTTTAGTTTCCTTTCATTGTCCCAGATCAACCAAAACTCTGGATGCCAGTCCTTCTGTATGAGAAAAAAGAAAAGGGATTTTTTCCTTCATTTCATCAGCCTCTCCCCTGTGAGAGAGAGGAGCGAAGGCTGAAATGAAGAAAAGGGAAAGGCAGAAAGAAGGAAGCCTTTACTGCATTTAAATTTAGTAGCTAGAAGAGAACACTGAAGGAAAAGTGCCACCAGACATCATACAGATTTTAATGAAATTAGTCTGTGGAATCTTGTACCTTTCACAGACTAAACATGAACCACTTCTTTTCCCCCATTAATGCAATGCAAGGGAAGTGCAAGAGATTCAATCCTTGACATGGCTCTGATTGGAATTTACTGTAAAACTGACTCCAGAGGTTTCAGCAGTTTGGCAGATGACTCAAGGAAAACTGTATGCGAAACCTGTGAGAAACAGCAACAGGAAATCTACATTAAGCCAGATACCATGACTCAGGGTTTTAATGAAAAGAGTTTGGCTGGATTCCTTTTTTCTTCACTATGCAGATGATTCTTGTAGTTTGAATTAGTATGAAAATGTTAATATATAGTTGCCTGGTTCCTGGCCCTAATTTATGACAGCATCAATATACTTCAAAACTATTTCTCCTCTGACATTTAAATAAAATAAAAATTCCTTCTGTTTTATTAAAAAAAAAATTCTTACTTGTACTGTACTGTACTTAACCAAATTCTGCTCAACTTAGCCCCAGGTACTATTAGAACTCAAAGAGTTATACTTTGTAGATACTAATGTACTTCTTTTATAATTAGGAATGGCTTTGATGTTTTCAAAGTCGCTTGGAGAATTTGGATGACCAATTCACATTCATTTTCATGGGAGCTGGACAACTATTCAATTTCTTTTTACATAGCTGAATGTTTTATCCTTCCAGTTCACCAAGAAAGAGAAAATAATGTTTTACAAAGGTTCAGTGTGTACATTTAGCTATAATCCCTAAGAATTGGCTTCTAATACAGTTCCAAGCCACACACACAGCATCTAAGTTTCTATTGCACTTATTTTGCATACCCCTCTAGATACACATGGCTCAGTTACAGATGTAGTTATTATGACATCTTTCCAGGAGCCACTAAAATAACTTTGACTTGATCACAGTGGCTTTCTCTCAGTGTTGGTTGTTCAGTTTTTATATTTAATAGATGCATTTTACAGAGCACCAAATGGGGCTCTCAAAATGTTTTGTCTAGAACGACTGAAGTGTACTTGCTAAGTCCATTGAGTAGTTAGTTATATCTAAAACAAATAACTGGACTTACAGAAACACAATTTTCACTAACGGAAAAAAAAAGGAAAGGACAGATTTATTCAATGAGCAGTAGGACCAATGATGTCTGTTTTCTTACAGACATCTTGCATCCCAAAAATTATTTTGCAATGACTCTGTATTTGCCCTATTCAGAGCATCTTCCTTCAAAACTGTCTTCTCTGTCTGTCAGTACTCCGTATTCCCTCATTACTGGTTGGACTACAGGCAGTTTACATGTTGCTTCATTTCAAGCTGAACATGCACGTATCAGGGTAGCACTGATTTAGCCAGAATGCCAAAGAGAGCAACTTTTCCCACAGAGGAATAATTGTGGGTCTTGCTTACCATTATATTTTACTTGTAGGAACTTTCAAAGATGAACTTTGTCTCTTTGTTAAACATTACTGAAATCAGCCAGCAGGTTCTGTAACCATTGGGAAACCTGAAGGAGAGCCGGCAAAAACATAACGCAAGTGCACAAGACTCATTTTTCAGTGAGCAGAACTATAAAAATCTCACTGTTATCAGCATTACTGCAGTATTTCTGAGGTCTTTGTTTGCAACTCCAAAAGAATCTTCTAATATTATTTAAAAATATATTTGCATACTAAATCTGGTGATGTTTTAACATTTATAAACATTGTGTCATAGTGTTTTTAAGTTAAAAGTTAATTGCTACTCCAAATAATTCAGATATACATTTCACAATAAAGAAGGGGAAAATAAAACCCCTTGTTGGCAAGTTAAGTTCAGAATGTTTTCAAGAAATGGCCATCAGCCAGTTTCAAGTCCATATGGAAAGATGCTCAAAGAACTCACAGTTCACTATCATGAGCATTAATGGCAATGCTGATTAGGAGTTTCCTTCCTTCTACATTAGAGTAAGCTATGATAATCCACAGTCATTTCAGGACTAAGAATTCCCAAATGGTCTCAGAAAAGATAGGAAGGACACAAGTTTAAACCATCTGCCTATACTGAGCACAATCCTACTGACTTTAATAAAGCAGATCAGTCATGCTTGCCACAAGTAGAAATAGACCAAAAGGAAATAAGGCTAAAAATGCCAAGGGGAAAATGAAAGAAGAAAAAAGGTGTTAAATCTTTTAAAATATTCTATCCAGTTTCCTTGGATTTTTTTTTTTTCTTTGACATCTTGCCTTAGAGACAAGGCAAATGTTGGTTTACAATATATGATAAATTGGGAGACTCTATTAATGTGGTCACACACTAAGCATGATGGAATTTACTGTTAGGGTACTGCCTGTCTCAGATACACAGTAGGTTGCCCACTTTTCAACACAGAGCAGTTACATTTTCTCAGCTGGGAGCACAACGTTATATGTAATGCTACATTCCTCAGAAGTCCACTTCCTAGATTTAGGCACTGTGGACCTCATCACTTCTGTATTAAGAAGACACAATAAGGTATAACATGGTCACAACTGTCCAAATCCCCGCTTTTTATCAGTAATATTAACTAGCTGAATGCCAGAAATGTCAAATAAAGCAGCAACGACAGCAACAGCCTTTTACTTTTGGAGAAAGGTGACATTTCTACTCTTTCGGTACATTAGCTCCTTTTGAAATGCCACGGAACATGCACAGAACTGGTGAAATTTCACAAAAAAATTACTTATGCAAAAGCCAACATAAAAAAAGACAGAGAAGGTGACAGTTGGAAGTTAAAAGAAGTTAAAAGATATGTATTAGGATTGGGCAGCATCAAATAAAAAACCCAAAAAAAACCCAAAATAGGATTGCTCTGAGAGAATAGAGAATATAGAAACAAATGCCTATAAAATTTATATGGTAGTACATAAGTCAGACCATTTCTATTCAAGTGGCAAAACAAGGGATATCTTCATGGGTGGCCAAGACACATAGACCTGTCCTTCACTCCAATAGATGGCCAAGAATCCTAAACAGGAAAGCATAGAAGAAAATAAACAACTTGTGAAAGTGAGCAGTAGCAGCTGGAATCAGGCTGTTCCCAACCCTTTAATAAATCTGAGACGTAAATAGTTCAGAGGAATAAATCTCTAAAGCAAGAGTGATAGGTACATGGTTAATACTTGAATTGCCAAAGTGACATGTAACAATTTAAGGCACAGCATGCAAGTATAGACAATTCAGGGCACTGAGAAGAACAGTGGCAATTTGAGGAGCATGTGGTAAAAGAATGATCCCAATACCGTTAGCCTTCCTGGCATGACTGAAAGGTGCAGGGGAAATTAAAACTGCCAGGACTACTCAAACAGCCAGAAAAAAAACAGGCAAATTATGAGAAATATTCCTTTTTCCTTACTGACAGTCAGGGAGACTTACTGAGGTCGAGTGTCTCTTGATATTCATGGTATAAGGTCTGGATATTTTTTTTCTTTTTCATTTGACTGAAATATATTAGAATAACCCCCTAATTTTTTATTTAAGAAAAACAGAAGGAAAAGCCTATACTTTCAAAGGCTGCCAGAGTTTAAGAGTTTTGCTGATGTAGATATTTGCTATGGGACAATATCACAGGTTTATGTCTACCATAAATGACTTATAATTCAAGCTCCATCGTCTGAAGACACGAAATGGTGACTCTCAGAGGTTTCATAATACATCTGCAGTACCTTTCCTCTTCGTAAGTCAGGAGCTTCCACTCATGCTGAGCTCGGGAATGAGCAGTAATGAAGAAGACTTGACTCTTCCAGCTGCCAGTCCCAAACCAGTCTGAGTCAGAAAAACCCCTTTGGCACCTGTTGTATAAATCACCAACCCTGTCACTAAAGGTAGGGTCACTTGTATGAACTGAAGCAAAAGCAAACTCTTGATAGGTGTTTGATTTCTTGACAAATGACATTAAAACTCTTTGCAGGTACTTAAGAAGGGGCTTGTAAACTTTACTTTGGCATTAGAAAGAAATCACTTGGAGTGGAAAATTTATTCTTGCAAGTATCTGTTAAAACAAACAAACAAACAACAAACCTGGAAACTGATGGGTTCAATGTGAAATGGAAGCTGTGTGTCCATCCTTTAGCTCTACTTCATAAACTAGCGACTCTAGAAAATAACACTTTTGGGAACTTGCTCAATATATCAAAAATGAACATTTCCAGATGCCTGCAATGATGCTTAGTATAATAGAAATGGAAATGCATCAGAGAACTTTGTGTGGAAAGTTAGGTGCACCATTCACCCAATCCATCTATATTAATTTCCAATTACTTTAATCAACCCAGTCTGTGAATCCCATTGTAATTTAGAAATTGTTTTTATTGGGACAAGAAAGATTAGTAAGATTAGCATTACATAAACCATTAATAGTACTTTTGAAGGGTGGAGGAACTTAAAATGTTTGAAAATATTGTTAATGAGTAAGTAATTTTGGTCAAAATGTGATAAAATAAAAAAACCTAAACTGCAAATATAATATTTTCAGTAATTCTCTTTTCTGGTTAGGTTAGAAAGTCATAGTCAAGAGGAGCTGAGGGCTTAATTTACTTGAGGTAATCTAATGTAAAAGACCACCTTTGATCTCAAGATGTTCATATTTGTACTTTGGTCCTGGCCAGAAGTAGGAAATGAAGTGTGAAAGTGAAGAACAAGTCAATGAGGTACAAAGCTATTTTGAAATTTGTGAGGGAATTAAAAAAAAAAAAGGTTTACTGTAAGCTTTTGGTGACAATTTAGATTCTGCTCTTATTTTATTTAAAACTGTTCACCCATCTGATATTGGAAAGTGATATTTTCAGGATGAATAGCAGAATATACCTGCAAGGAACATTTCTGACCTTTTTGTAATACTAAGAAACATTTTATGAGTGATTAGGGTTCAGTTAGTAACTATTCAACCTAGGCTTTTTGGTTAACAGGAGCAGACTGACTATTTGAACTTCTAAGAAATACAGATGGACAAGGTCAGTACATCTCTGTTTTTCATCCAGGCAGTCAGGTAGAAAATTAGCCAACTGAACTCCATCTGTCTTTTTTTTTTTCTTCTTTTTTTTTTTCCCCTTTTCTTTTTTTCCCCCCTTTCTCCTAATTAGGCTTGTGGAAAAGCTTTCAGCTTACTTTTACTGTTCTTTCACTTTCAGCCTTTTCCTGTAGGTTGGTATTGTCCTATCATAGCACTCCATAGAGCTCTTTTTGTTTCTGTGCTTTTTGCACCACTGGCTACTGACTTTAAATTGGAGTCATTAAGAAGTTGTTGTGTAGTTTTTAGACAGATGACCACCAATGTAAAGGTCAGGTCACCCATCTCTAAGATAAAGTGCTGAATTATACTTTATTGAGGATAAGCCTGCATGGACCTTGCTTGGAATTCTTCAGTAGAAAACAGCCCTGGATTGACACAAAGTGTTCATGCAAGTGTGAAGTTAGATGAATTTAAATGTATCAGCCATAAATGGAAGAAAGGCTTTCTTTTTTTTTCTGGCCCTACACTTGGACCAGAATATATAATACACAGCAGTGAGGTGGCTGATGTGGGACTGAAAAACTGAAGTACAATTCCCGATTTAAACAGAAAAAGACATTGAATCATTATGTCCTACAGGCATTTTCTAATTATTTTGAGTAACTGCCATTTTGTGGTTCATAATCATTTTCTCCCTGTCCTCCCCTCTTTCTCCTGTCTCTTCTTGATTTCATTGTACCACAGAATTGAACTTTTTTTTTTTTAAATGTCATATTTAGTATGGAAACCTTGATCCTAAGAATGTTAATATCTCCACCCACAGATATTCTATCAGAGATCACATTTTAAGCAATTCTTATATTAAGTACAAACTCCATTGTAAAGGGCCAGATATTTTCAAAGCTAATGTACAGATAATATTTTCCAACTTCAGGTTGTGGTGTCATAGAATGCTTCAGTAATAAAATTTATGTTAGCTATTCGTACCTTTTTAGGAATCTGCACTTAGGTAGCCTCACCTATTTTTCTAGCAACATTCTCCATTTGGACTACTTTTTTCATCTTCAAAGGACTATGTAATTCTTTCTGTTCATAACCAAATATGCAAAAAGAATAGACATGAAGGACAATCATGAAATACCACACAAACACCATCCATTTCTGAGCTCTATTTCAAAAAATAACATTGAGCAGAGTATAAGTATTAAAAATAGACAATAGAAGAGTATTGATAAAATGACTGACTTCACAATTTATCATAAGGATATCACCAATACGAGAGCTATAATCTTTCTGGTAGATAATAATATGGAGTGTTTTAGTAACACAAATTTTAATTGGTGTGTACCTTTTCTGAAGAACAGAAATCAATACCATACTTAATGAGTGCAGTAAAAACCTATAAAACATAATGATAAGCGTTTGAGTATGGTTTCTCACTAGCCTTTTAGGGAGAAGGAACTTGCCACTTTAATTTGAATTGAACCATATTTTTAAAGTTCCTGGCCCCTAATATCAGAGTTGTAATAGTTCTACTTTTATACAGGGTAAAGAAGCAGTCATAAAAAAAGACACCCAAGTATCCCTCTAAATGTGATCTAAAATAACTTCTGTGCATCAAAAATGTCAATTTTCAGAGTGCAATATCCCTACTGAAAGCCTGGTAATGATCCTTTTCCAGAGGTGCAAAGATGCCATTTTAAACCTGCAGGGTTTTAAGATAAAGAGACTTTAGACTATCCCACAGCATAATCTGTTTCTGGCCTTGAACATGCAAACATGTTGTGAAGAGATTTCAAATTTGTAGAAAAGAGGGAGAAACACGTTGACTGAATTGCTTTAAAAAGTAACTTTACATTGCTAAGAGGTTGCAATCTTGCATTAAGTTCCTGGGGAATGGGGTTAACAGACAGGAGGCGGATCAGGAGGTTAGGATGAATCAAAAATAATTTGCAATATTTTATGTCATGCTCTATAATTTCTTACATGATTATTTTCACCACTGTGTGTTGTGACTGTTATTGCCCTTTACACTCATCTACACACAACATCGTATGTCCTGTTGTCAGATATTGAAAGAAAAGATGTCCCAATCTCAGGATGCAAGTCAGCAGTATTTCTTAATTAGATGCAGATCCACCAGAAACATCCATGCTTCTGTGGTTCTCTGTTGTGGAACTTCAGAAACTAACAGCCAAACTCTTCTGCCTCAAGATTTAAAGAATCATATCAGTTCAACAGAGACACAATCTAGAAAGTGTGTTTGTGTTTCCAGCCAAGAATGTTGCCTTATTATCTCGCGAAAATAAATCAAAATTCAGTGAGGCAAAAGGAATCTAGGCACGATAGGTATCTTGCCTCACAGGAGGAAATGTAAACTGGGGGGAAGTTACATTCTTTGTCGTACGCTTAAACCATTCTTGCTCTACGCATTAAAATATGCACAAATCTGTGCCAATTTGTGCCAATGCTTATGGGAAAGAACTAAAGCAAAGGTTTCAGCATGCCTCTGCAATGCATGCAGGCAACCCCAATGCATTCGTTTAACAAAAAACACAAAAACATGTCAAGGACAGTGCTCCAGACTAGCTGATGAACAGATGTTTAGGTTTAAGTTGTTATAAAAAGACCCATTTAGAGAATGTGATCAGGACAGCAGTTATATATGATACTGTCTTGGGATGAATCCAGACGGAGCAGGAACAGAAAATGGTAACTAATGCCTCTCCTTTTCCTGATTTAATTAAAGAATAATTTTGGAGATATATGAGTTGAGAATATTTCTAAGGGCATAATTTAAGGACAGTATTGTTAAAGCCACCAGTGTACCAGATGGGAATTTTTCCTCACTATGGATGGAGTAACAACAATGCTTTTCTTTCCTTGTGGGCTGTTAATGTAACTTTGGGATTCTGCTATCAGAAGTTGTGTCTTCAGTAACAGCAGAATTGTCTTACAGAAGCTTATTATTTAAAAATATCGTGTCGCACTGAAAACAACATGGGAAATGCACAGATAATGTAATATCATTTTTACAAACGCATTTGTCACAAAGCATACGACTTAATCTACTGAGTATTCTTCAGACTGAATGTTCAGCACCATCTCCCTCATTCTGCTGAACTGTAGTCATCTCTGATATACCATTTCTACAGCAGTGCAAAAGAACATTTAACAATTTATTATAGGATTAGAAAAAAATTACTCAAGCCTGTCAGTATACCTTTATGATGGTTTTGTCTGGTCTGCATTTTTTAAAGATCAAACTTTTTGCTGTCTTTACACATGTGTAAGTAAATTTACTTAGGGGACAAATGAAGCATCATAATTATTTGAAAGCTTTTTTTCTGTTATAAGTTTAAGAAACAGCTCAGTTGAATAGATTTTTTTAAAAAATATAAGTATATTGCATAAAGACAAAACGGGAAAATTAAAAATGTTGAAGGTGAACTGAAATTATCAAACTATCTAAAGTATTTTGACTGAGGTAATTTGAATTGCTTTTTGAATGTTTGATTGATGGAAAATTCAGGCCCACCTTTTATTCTAAAAAGACAGGAAAACCCGAGACCTCATAAATCCTTATGGGACCGGCAAATACCTTCCTATCCACATGTAATTTTTAACGAACAAGGCAAGAAACAAAGACAAAATTATATTTTTAATGGCAAAACCTATTATTTTCACCTGGAATTCTGAAATTTATGGGGGAAACTTCCCACTGGATTAGCAGTTAAAAAATATCAGGCTCCTTAGCAATTCACAGTACAACAATCTCACCTTCGGCTTTAATCAGAAAAAGCAGCACAGTGCCTGGAAAACTACCATGGGCTGCTTAGTTTAATTCTGCCTTGGCATGGTATCTTCTGGATCAGGAGATAGAATTGAGCTGAACTCTTGGGTTCACATCTACTCAGAGTATATTAAGACACACATTTAATTCCATCTCTATTCAGAAAAAATACCACTTATATAAAAGCAGTGTAAAGTGTTTGTCCAATTTATATGAATTTCAAATGGATTCTCCAGCTATTGAAATGCCTATTACTGTGTTGTCTGAATTGTGCATTAATACAAGAAATGTGAAATTGACGGTTTTTTCGTATGTGAGACAACATTTTTTTCATTTATGTTTTGACAGTGAAATGCTCTTCTTTGAGTACCTTATTTTGGAGGACACAAGCAATCTTTGATTACAATACAGATGAAGACTCACATTTAAAATGTTCCCTTTTGAAAATATCAATGTATTTATAATGAACCATCAGCTATTATCAGAAGCCTCTGAACCCCTGCAAAATAGTCTAATACATGAAAGTCAACATTTAATGTGCTATAGTCTCATGTTTCTGTGCAGTAGCTCCAAGTAAATCGATTTTTCAGCTTGAGGGTGTTTCGATTTGGCGCAGTTCTGTAACACTCGTAAATGTTATCCAGAATGCCTTCAAAAATAACACAATTTAATAATCACAGATGTTCCCACTCTGTCTTCATAGCAGTGTTATAATATCATGACAATGAGATTTATTAGATTTCATGGTACCTACAATATGCACAGAGCTATTTTTGGCAAGGTTTTAATATGACTAAAAGTGAATAAACTCAATTGGAGACTTTTAGAAGACTTTGCATGAAAGTTCTGTGATATTTTGAAAAGAAATGCTAACCTCTTCACATAGCTGAGATAGGACCAAATTACAATCATGTGTGCTCCAGGATACTGAAATTTTAAAATGTTCTCCTGAATCTGGCTGGGGGATGAAATGCTTCAGAGTATGAAGCATCCAGGGCTGTTTCAAATGGTACTGACTGCAACTGCGCTACAGAGACTTTTGCAGTTAACATGCTATGGTGTTTTCTCCCTCATGTCTCATCATAATCCCCATAATCCAAGAGGAAGCAGTCAACGACCTGCTACGCCACCTGGATGCTCACAAGTCTATGGGGCCGGATGGGATCCACCCGAGGGTGCTGAGAGAGCTGGCGGAGGAGCTAGCCAAGCCGCTCTCCATCATCTATCAGCAGTCCTGGTTAATAGGGGAGGTCCCGGATGACTGGAGGCTTGCCAATGTGACGCCCATCTACAAGAAGGGCCGGAGGAGGATCCTGGGAACTACAGGCCTGTCAGCCTGACCTCGGTGCCGGGGAAGATTATGGAACGGTTCATCTTGAGGGCACTCACAAGGCATGTGCGGGACAACCAGGGGATCACGCCCAGCACGGATTCAGGAGAGGCAGGTCCTGCTTGACCAACCTGATCTCCTTCTATGGCAAGGTGACCCGCCTAGTGGACGAGGGAAAGGCTGTGGATGTGGTCTACCTGGACTTCAGTAAGGCCTTTGACACTGTCTCCCACAGCATTCTCCTGGAGAAGCTGGCGGCTCACGGCTTAGACAGGTGTACTCTGCGCTGGGTAAAAAACTGGCTGGACGGCCGGGCCCAGAGATTGGTGGTGAATGGAGTTCAATCCAGCTGGCGGCCGGTCACGAGCGGTGTTCCCCAGGGCTGAGTTTTGGGGCCGGTCTTGTTCAATATCTTTATCAATGATCTGGACGAGGGGATCGAGTGCACCCTCAGTAAGTTTGCAGATGACACCAAGTTGGGCGGGAGTGTTGATCTGCTCGAGGGTAGGAAGGCTCTGCAGAGGGACCTGGACAGGCTGGATCGATGGGCCCAGGCCAACTGTATGAGATTCAACAAGGCCAAGTGCCAGGTCCTGCACTTCGGCCACAACAACCCCATGCAGCGCTACAGGCTTGGGGAAGAGTGGCTGGAAAGCTGCCTGGCGGAAAAGGACCTGGGGGTGCTGGTTGACAGCCGGCTGAACATGAGCCGGCAGTGTGCCCGGGCGGCCAAGAAGGCCAACGGCATCCTGGCCTGTATCAGAACTAGTGTGGCCAGCAGGAGTAGGGAAGTGATCGTGCCCCTGTACTCGGCACTGGTGAGGCCACACCTCGAATACTGTGTTCAGTTTTGGGCCCCTCACTACAAGAAGGACGTTGAGGTGTTGGAGCATGTCCAGAGAAGGGCAACGAGGCAGGTGAGGGGTCTGGAGCACAAGTCTTATGAGGAGCGGCTGAGGGAACTGTGGTTGTTTAGCCTGGAGAAAAGGAGGCTGAGGGGAGACCTCATCGCTCTCTACAACTACCTGAAAGGAGGTTGTAGCGAGGTGGGTGTCGGTCTCTTCTCCCAAGTAACTGGCGAAAGGACGAGAGGAAATGGCCTCAAGTTGTGCCAGGGGAGGTTTAGATTGGATGTGAGGAAAAATTTCTTTACTGAAAGAGTGGTTAAACATTGGAAGAGGCTGCCCAGGGAAGTGGTTGAGTCACCATCCCTGGAAGTATTTAAAAGATGGGTAGATGAGGCGCTTAGGGACATGGTTTAGTGGGCATGGCGGTGTTGGATTGACGGTTGGACTCGATGATCTTGGCGGTCTCTTCCAACCTTAATGATTCTGTGATTCTATGATTCAATACTAGACATAGGTAGGTAGACCTTAAACTTCGGGCTCCTAAGTTGTCAATTTGCCACAGTGTGCCTCTAAAATCAGTGAGTAGATGGAGATGTTATCAAGTGCTGATGCATCATTCTTCGGATCTGAATGGATCTTTGGAGGCATCCATATCTCCTCACTGACTGCAAGGAGGGTAATGACATTGCAAACAGGCTCAGTTCAGAGGCTAAACACAGCTCTGATGGGTCTGTGCCCTACAGTTTAATAGGGAGAGCTTTCCTCGTTCTTTATGCGGCTAAAGCAGTGCTGTAGGCAGGAGAAGGGTTGAGAATCTGTCCCCAAAAGTCCTAACAATCAATAAGTAAGAGGAAGCTTTGTGTTAAAGTGTGAATCAGAATGTGTACAAGAAAGTATATGTGTCACATTTTAAGCTGTGTTTTGTGAGATAGGGAAGTCAATGATGGTCACAGATTCTGGGACATCAGGATTCTCCCTTAAGTGCCCGGAGGCAGAAGGCGCCTTGAATCTGAGAATAGAAAAGTAATGACTAACAGTAAAAAACAATCCCAGAACAGAGGCATTTACCATAAGACACTCTAGTTCTTTGTCTACAGTTCTGTGCTTTAACTACATATTGAATAAGCAAGGTCAGTCTACACTGTCTGTATCCTCCACTTGTTCTTGTTACAGAAATAGATCCCTCTAACCTTCATTCCACTTAAATAAAAGCCTTCTTCATTTTTTTATTTTGTAAGGTTTAAAGAGCCACAGTTCTGTTCTTGCATAAACTGCAGTTAGAAAACTGGAACCCAGATGATAAAAGCAAAAAGCCACACATAATATAACATTAATTGCCGTTAAAACAATACATCAGTAAGCCTTTAGACTGAATTCCAGGGAAAGCATTTCAGAGAATGTAATATGGTGCATTGAATTGGCTGTAAACATGAAATTACTAGGAGAATGAAATAATGTGAGGTAAATTGTACATGATTTTTTGTTAACTCGTCTTTTTTGTTCAGCATTTTGAAAATGTTATTAACTGTATAAAGTTATTGTTATTCCAAAGATCACAGGTTGGCATTTTTAACCAGCCTACTGTACATATCTTGCCCTTGACAAGGAATGGAACATTTACCATATCGTGTATTTGCCATATATTCATAGCTCAATTACCTGTAGAGAATTCTCTTTTTTGAGTAGCATGAGAAAACAAAACATATTGTACAACATTAAGTGTAGTATTCAGTGACTTTTGTCACTCATGGATTATATAAAAGCCATGAATATACAAAAATAATTTTAAGTGTGGCTAAGCGTTTGATTCACTTGGTCTAAACAGCAGTGCAGAGAGAGCTCATAAGCTCCTGGGTCCAGATGTACGATCCCAGCTATGTTTCAACTGCAAAGGGGCATGAGACATAGGCCATTCCCCACCCACCACACCATGGTTTTCCTTCAGCAGGGAATGCAGACATACAGACCAGCAAGCAGTCATTGTGCTCTCCAGCAAGTCTACTTGTCTGTGCTATTGGGATACTGGGATTGGGATTTACTAGAAAGCACCTGACTTGCAGTATATAGTCACAGCCAAACAAGCTAGGACTCCTGAAAGCAAGCATGGGGCACTTTCCCCCCCTAAAGTAATTTTCAAGGCAGTATTAACAATATTTTTTACAATATTTTAAAAATGAAACTGCTTTTCTATATCTCCCATTTGCACCTTTGTCTTACCCTCAAATATTGTTTTTTTTTCCACAATGGTAACGTGGAAAAGTTGTACCTTTCCATCAAATCCACTGACTGCTTTGCCTGACTAAACTGACCCAAAGACTTTTCTCTGGAGAACATTTGCAAAAGCTTTATATTGACAAACACTTGCTTTGCTTGTACTGTTTCTACCTGTGGAATTTAGTAAACCTACCACTTGGACACAGGTTCTGGTAAATAACAATTTCACCTTTGAAATTGTATCACCTATCCAAAGCGTAACTAAAGATGAAATCCTTCGGGCACTTTAATTTCTTTGAAGCTGCAATTTTGATTGTCTTCTAGAAGCAGGTTATGTATACTGTGTATCCCTGTGTATATCTCAATGTGTCTCTCTTAAATACTTGTAGCACAATTCCTAATATAGGGAGCTTCATTTGAGCATTTAGGTGGGAACTGAGCCTTTGTGGTTGTTAATGCCTAAGTAACAATTGCTCCAGTGCTGAGTGTGCAGCTTGGTTACTTTCTGGCATTTCTGTGATGAAGCCCTTGGATTAAGAGACTCCAGTCTGAAAAGACTGTCCCAACAGCCACTTACCAGAGTGCGAGGACTCCACATCACATATGCAACTAGTACAGACTCCCCCCTTTTTTTTTTCAAGTGATCCTGCAAGCAGGTGAAATCATTGGTACAGAAAGGTAAGTAGACTGCACACTGTTTGAGAAGAGGTCTTATGGTGGGACTGATTCCCAATGGACAGCAACTATTAGACACCAGGTAAGTGCTATTTTGATGGCATAGTGAGAACTTGAGTGGCACTTGAATGACTGACTCCATGTTCTTTCACTGGCCTTAGGCACTGGGTCAAAAGTGTCTTCTCTGGCACATATAAAAGGCTGATTAGATGTCATATTTAGTTAATAGAGCAGAATACTTTGTTGAAGTGAGGAAAGTAAACTGTTGTCTCTCTGTAGCAACTGGAGATCAGGAGACATGACATATTTTTAGCTATTAAAGGAAATTCTCCCTCAGTGCAGCTGCTAGAGGATTTTCTACAGAAGTAAATCCAACCAGTACTGCTAATGTCACCATTACTGAGACATCTAAACTGCCTCTGCTCATAAAGTTGGATTCAAAGAACGCTGAAAAAAAAAGGAAAAACCTTGCTCAGAAGTCCCAGGCAAGTGGTTATAAAATATCAAAATCCACAGCTCAGATTCTTGTCTTTTGTTTGCACTTGAGGAGCACTCAGCAGACAAGAGTGTGGTCTTCACAAATTGTTCATTAAATGCCTGGTTCTTGAGGAGGAGAGCAGGGAAAATGGTTGCTCCTGCACTCTGTGACAGACTTCATTTAGGCCCTCCATGGAAATGGTATTTGACCTTCTAAATACAGAAAAAAATATATGTCTAAGGTGCAGAGGTCACATTAAATCCTAACACAAACTGCTCAAGTTCAGTGATGATCGTCAAGGTCCTCTTTGCTATTGGTCTTTTCACTGCTCTGCAATGCCTTTTAATCAGCCTAATTGTATACAAAATTGTGGACTACACACTGCATGCACTTCATCTCAGTTACTAATATAGTGAAACAAAGCAGCTGCTATAAGCTGCACAACAGTTTACAAAAAGGAAACGAAAACAAGAAAATGAAAAGTAATGAGATGCTAATTACTGGTGTTGCAATTTTACCAGGAGAAAGAGGCAGATGCTCTTCATTCTCTAGATAGATGGCAGAGGTTTAATGACCAAACAAGTGAGTATCTTTTTTTAATCATTAAAAAAAAACCCAAAACCAACTCCTCTCTTTTTTTTTTTTTTTCTGTTGGAGCATCAGTTAAGTTTTGTTAGAGTGAGATGCCTCACTATCATACAATATTTTCTTAAATGTATAGTGTCTTATTGACTGTGCTCACTCTGTATGTCTTGTTTTGCAACTTCTAGCTGCTGTTTCTATCATTAATGCAGTCCTGGGTATCTGTCGGTTATCATCCCTGTAACTGCTCAGCCCTCCCACCCTGCTCACACCAGCATGCCTGTTAAAACACCAGTGATTTACTTTCCTCTTACCTCTTTCAGTGATATTCTTCTTCTCTGGCTGTGCTAATTTCTTTGCTGTTCTCCCTGCCTGCAGTGATGAGTTCACAGTGCTGGGGTGTTTTAGGAGAGGAATGTTGCAACCTGTAAGCTCTATCCATGTTCAACCATATTTAGCTTCTGAATATACAGTTCTGGATGGCTCTTCTACAAAGAGATTTCATCTGTTCTGTTTGGCTCAGAGACAGAGAGTAGCTTTGGTGCTACCAATGATACTAATAATTCGACAAAAGAAAGTTTGCTTCATCTAGCTCCCATTTTATTTATAGAGATCGACAGTTCTTCTACATGACATGAACACTTTCTTTGTGTAAAGTCAATGACTAAGACTTGTGAGTGAGCACAGAAAAATGATCAATCTATTGTTGATAGTGTCACTTTTTTGGAGAGGATCCAGAGTGACAAGTTTCATTCTATACAGTATTATATTAAAAAAATGGTGGGCCACTCTTATTCACAGATGTTAGCATAGCCTATCCGCACAAGAAAAGAGCAGCGATTTTCATTTTCCTTATCTCTACTTTAAATACAACATATTGCATGGGACCCATTATTTCCAGTCATTTCCACTTTTTTCCCAGTCTTCTCTGTTTCTCATTCTACACCAGACATCCACTTGAACGATATAAGCCATCTGTAGTTTATAAAACACCTTTAAGCTATTGTTTTAAAGTTTTATACCTTTTAATGTTC
>NW_008824053.1:9253513-9254319 GCF_000699105.1 Pygoscelis adeliae | reverse complement strand
AAAAAGCAATCTTTAGTGGATACTAACATATTCATATTGAACATTCGGTCCAGAAATTTTGCAGATAATAAGCAGAGGGAACATCTGTGAGAAGCAGATAATTTTTAATATTTATGGATAGCTCATTTCCATGTTGTAATCCTTAAGATGGGATCACATTTGTAAGGCTCTGTTCCATATTCCCATCATGGTTAGGTAATGAAGGGAGCAGTGGTTCTGAAGAAGGAACACCACCAAGTTTATTAATTCATGTTGGAGAAAGGATCCCCACCATTACTTGAATGAAATACAGAATAACTATACAAAGAGGATGATCTTACACATTTTAATACTCTCAGAATGCTCTTTCAAACAGGACAATGTAATCTGGAAACGTACCTATACTTAAGAACTAAAGTATGAAGTGAGAATAATTAACTGTTTTTTGAACTTCCAAATAGACACAGCTTTTATTATATAAACTCTAAAGAGCAGCAATATGCTCAAAGCAGTATCTCAGTATTATTAATGATTTACAAATCTTGTTTCTTCATTGGCAATTAAGTCAGCTGGTTAAGCCCTTCCTCTGCCAATGGTTTGAAATTCCATACTATTATTTCACTTGGTATAGAAAGCTCACCCACATGAGGTAAAGACACTTTTATATTGAAATTTTCTCCTAAAGCCATAAATGTGAAACTGAAGATTCAGAAATATGGCTTATGAAGATACTGAAGATGTGTAAAAGTGGAACTAGAATGCTAGTCATTAATTTATTGTCACATTAAGTTTGCATGGGTTTGCAAACACACATGAGCTGTAAGTCG
>NW_008824053.1:9231377-9253471 GCF_000699105.1 Pygoscelis adeliae | reverse complement strand
CATACCTGATGTAAACCTCTTCCTTTTCACTTATAGGCACTGATGACAATTGTTCTACCTTTGATACCTATTTAATCACATTTCACTAATAAGTGTCTTTGACTAGCACATTATCTTTTAACAATTTTAAAGAATGAAGCATGAATCAAAAACCAGGGTGACAATCCTATTTTGTGGCAGCTCCCTGTAGGTCCCTATGTTAATCAAACATATTTAAACCTTCTGATAAAATTTACAGTTTTCTGATAAAAAGAAGTGAGACGAGATTCTCTTATTTGTTTGTTGACCTTAGCAATTCAGGACGGATTTTTGCACTCAGGGCATGTCTGTGATCTTTTGCCAGCCACCTTGCCAGAACAGACCTAGAATTAGTATTCAAAGCCAAAATCGGCCTGTTTTAGCATGGATGAAAAAATTCACACTCGGAGTTGAACTTAGATTACTTTTCACCCTTGTCCACCAACAGTGACAGAGAGGTGGTCAATTGTTTTCTCTAAACAGCTTTCTAACAGATTTTTCAGTGAAATCAACACATCCATGAATGAAATTGCATATGGGTAAAATTCCTGTAGGTGAAAGTGAAACCAGCTGTCTTCTATACCAGTGCAATCTCCATTTAACAACAGTGAAAATGACTTGACAAACTCAGGGCTTCTCATTGCCCTTCACTGTGCCCAAGTCTTATACCTTCTTTAAAATAATGCTATTTCCAATAGTTCTCAGCCTGAAAGATGTAATGAAACACATAGATATTAACTAAGCAAAAAACCCCCAAAACCAAAATCAGCAAGTTATTCACTGAAGCAACCATGCTACGTGGTATAAACTTTATATATCCCTGTTGATAACTGTGAAAGCTTGCTGATCCTTGCTGAACCATCCTATGGTGAAATATATGTATTGCTTTATAGACAGATACTGACTTTTCTGCAAATCAAATGGGTGGAGTTGAATCTTCTCCATTTTAAGAAATATTTCGGTACTTGTGGAAGGGAAGAGGCTGCAGTACAAAAAGGGAAGAATTCCAGCTTGTACAAACAGGCTCACTGACCAAATATCTCCTTCAAGTCACATTTCCAAGGCACTGCAACTTGGAAACACTAAGAACACAATTAGAACACAGTGGTGAGGATCCAAACTGGAGCGAAAAAAGGCTGAGATGCAGTAGAAAGTCTCTATCACCATTTCAAGTTTGCTTCTCACACTCTTAACAGCTGCCCTGTCACTCACATGAAGTCTGAGTGGATTAGAAGGATTATCAAAGGCAGTATGCCTTCTATTCTGCTTCAAAGTTAACCAAAATTGGGTACACATGCAGTTATCCAATGCCAGCATCAATCAGAGTGTGACTGACACTCCCTGAACCAACTCCAGGATGTTGCCCTATTGAGCACAGAACTATGCATCACAAAAATCCCCACTCCCATGAGACTCACCTGGATGTAAAAATCTCTAGCAAGTCAAATTCAGATCAGGTTTTTAAAACATATGACCAAAGCCAGGTTCAATTTTCAGCAAGAATGGCACATACTGAAATATGCAACTCTCAACAAACAGCTGAGATTTCCCAGGGATACCATCTTTTCAAACACCAACCTAACTAGATGTTGCTTATCTTAGGAGATCAAATGAGATTCTGCTCCTGGTGGCATATCTCCAAGTAAACATGTGGTACACAAAGGAAAAAAACAAAGGCACCAGACCTTAGATTCAGACTGTTGCAGAATACTCGGAGCCTGATACATGCATATGAATGTGTTTAGAATGTGTTTCAGCCTTGGCTTCATTTCAGGTCTATTCAGAATTTCTTCCAAAGTTTCAATTCTGTAACAGTATCAGCAGCTCCTCTCTACATCTCCCTTTCACAAAGATCTCAAAAGACAGACCAAATCTTTAGAAATGTATTCTGCCCCTAACCATTAGTGGGAAACAGAAAGGAGTGCATCCATTTAAATACTGACAATGAAACATGCAATTAACATTAAAGGAAAGAGGCAACAAAACAGCTTACATTAAAGGACAAAATCCTTATGACATCTACAGAAAGCCCGCAGTAAAAGTTAAACGCCCACACATTCACAAAAACAATGAAACCTATAAAATACTGTTTATAATTCTGCTAATATCAGGAAAATCAAATAAATAAGAAATATTATTACCAAATATTGAAGTCAATCAACATGTGACTAACATCAAAGATTCAGGCATTTGGAAAAGCTAACTGAACTGAAAAATTGCAATGCAAAACCAAGAAACATTAACAGTTACCAGAACAGATCAAACAAGAAATCTACTGAGAAATAGAGAGCTAAAATGCATCGAACCAAGCAGGTTTCTAAAGTGTCTACAAATGTCAGCCACTTAGGGTTGCGACATTTGTCACTAGTACAGTTGTCTTGGCAAGGAAGAGGATTATGTTTGTTTCCTTCATTCTAGAATTTAAAGTTATTACTGGAGAAGTTTCTCTAGATAAATGCTTACCCCCGTTTGTGTCTTCAGTATGTATTTAGGGGTCATCATAGATAATGATCCCATTTGTGCAATGCTGTCACAAAAACATGTCACAAATGTGATCCAAGAAGACATACAGAGGAGAAGATATGGTAAAAAGAGAGACGTTTTATTTCCTTTGTATGCAACTTTGTCAAATAAGGTATTTGAACTGGCTGTAGTAAGATCACAGCAAAAATCTAGTTCACAAGGCAGGTGGAAATCCTAGAAAGAAATTAAAAAGGAGTTACCAGAATGATCCTGACACTGGAAAATAAACTTTGTTATGTAAGACTAAGAAGTTTGAAGTATTCAGTCATTTTAAAAAAAAAAAAAAGTTACAGCAATATGATCACTGTTTATCGGTAGTTACAGAAGGAAAAGATTTCCAGTAATGGAAATCATCTTTGATGATAAAGATATAACAAAATCCAGGGATTAGAAGTTGAAGCTGGACCTTTATTTTTTGTTTTGCCTTCCTCAGCACCATAAGCGAGATTATTTTCTAGGATCATCCAGGCATATTTCATCTAATTAATTTCTTAGCATTGCAAGGGCATTGGGGATTAGTTCCAGTCTTTGCCTATAGCATAGTTAAACCTCATGAGGTCTAAAATTCTCTGGTCTAATGAACACCTTTAAGTTTAGAATAAAGCCTTGGTAAAACTTAATGACCTGATATAGATGATCTGAAGGTCCCTTCTGGCTTCAAACTCCAGGAAACTTTGTAACCATTTCAAAAATCATATTTATTAACCTATGCTGTGCTTGATATATAAGCCACCTAGCATAGCTGATCAAAGAGAGATGTCCCCCTCGAGCCAGGAGCATACTTGAGAGAACAAGAAGTAAGTGGCAGTTAACTGAAAGCACTTCCCTAAATCCCTGTGTCATGAAGCACTCCATTAAAATGTTACTTTGAATCCCTAACAAGCCTCGATCAAGGCAGACTGGATTCTTAGCCCCCAGTCCTGTAAGCACCTAATCCTACAAGAGTTCCACATGGGTGCTCCTCTGCCTTTGGCCTGAAGTGTAAAAGTACTCGTTATTAGTACTGGGGCTACCAGGAAAGAAACCAAGTCTGTTCTCAGTCCTGACACATAACGGCTTGGGAGCTGAGGGAAGGCACTCCCTTATACAAAGGTTAGTACTCCTCTTCAGCAAGGAAGTTGTGAGATTTTCTTTATTAGTATCTGTAAATGAAAGCTAAGTGTTCTAAAAAAGGAAATGGACTGTGTTTCCAGAAAATAAGAATTGATATCCAAGTCTTAGAGAAGAGATGGCATGAGAAATGATGGGATCTCAGAAAATGGACCTAAAAAATTCGGGGGTCAATCTGCTACTCTCAGAACATTAGCAATGAAATACAAGAAAGATACTATGGGGGATGAGATAAGAAAGTTGTGAAAGATTCACTAATTCACTGTTATTTAATAGCCTTTACCAAATATTGACTACAGTTCTGGGACTTGCAGAACCAGTATAAAACAGATAAAACTTTTTAAAAAGAAAATTAAAAATAATAATCTAAAATATGAATCAAAGAAAACAAACCCTTCATCATAAATGACACTGCATGAAATGAAATTATAAAATTAAATTAAATGAAAGTACAGCTGCATAAAACCAAGAGAGTCTACCGTGTTCCCTCCTTCAGTACTATTTTTAATCCATTAGCTGGTTTACCAGCAAGCTTTCTTTTGCAATACAATCAAAAAGTGTGTCTTCTCATGCTCAAAACTGCTGTAAGGGAAAGCAGGCAGAGGGAAGAAAAATACTGTCATCACGTTATTTCATACTGAAACTACAAATGTAATGAAAAAGGCTACAGAATGAGGCAACAAATGGAAAGCTGTATATGCATTAAAAATATTTATGTACTGATTTTCAATTTTGAGAAAGCTAAATTCTGTATGAAGCATGTCATGTTCTGGCATGTACTATAGCTAATCTGGATTGACATATACAGAACTCTCGGTTTACAGAATTTTTAGAAATCCTAAATTTGGAATCTCATCCACTTGATAAGATTCATGTTTAGTGAAACAGAGGGTTCAACAGAGTAAGGAACAATTATAACATTCAACATTTTAATTTTATTACTCTCTACATATACAATAAAAAAATAAGCGAATGTGGCTCATAAGGTAAATTTCTCAGTTTAACTATGGTACGTTATCAACTTTCATCTAGAACAAACTTTCCTCCAAGTGAATTCTGGCTTCAACCAAAACCTGACAAAGTGAGAAAATACCCACAGTTCATTCAGTAAGGATGAGAACAAGGTCCAGTTACAGTAGTCCACCAGTGAAAAAGTGTGATACCTGCTCCAAACTGTGGATGCCCTCACAGAACAAATTCAACATTGGGAATACAGTAAGGACAGCCAGCTCTTTCTTAGGAAAACTACTCACAGGAACTCAAACTAGATTTAAAGTCATATGCACAATAATTTTTCTTTCTGCATTTTTTTCTAACCTTTTCTAACCTCTTTTAAATCTGGCAGTGTAGGTTAAAGACCAACTAAATCCTAGGCAGTGTAGGTTAAAGACCAACTAAAGACCAATCTAAATCCTAAAGGAAGGCAATGTTCCTTCCTTTCAGTCCTAGGGTCAAGTTTGCTCCATTCTGCTAGATAATGCATTGATTCTTTCATAATATCTCAGTATCTGAAATTTGCAGATTTAAAGACCTTCTCATCATTTTGCATCATTTGCACCTAAGTTCCTAACCTTGCAAGTATTTCAGTAAATCACAATCCTGAAAGCCATTGCTGAACTTCTATGTAACACTAGATGTTGATAAATTTAAGCAGCCCCTCTGACTTACGTGTTTTCTATATTCCAGATAGTTGTGCCTCTATGAGTGTCTAGTAGTGTCCTTTTTCACTAAAGATTGAACAGATTACATATCATGCTAATCCCTTTCTGAGCCCATAAATTAAGTGTCTTCCTGTTCAAGTTCTCCAGTCATTGGGTTTCAGTTGCTCAAACACAATATTACATTATATAGATTTGCAGCATGCCAGTATACTAACACAAAGCAATGCATGAGCATTATGTTTTAACCACAAAGTTTTAAATGAGAAATCAAGGTGTTCAGACAATTACACGAGATATATATTAATGTATTTACTGTCCGCATTTGCAAGAAGTGCCAGTCTACTCAACCAGAGGTATATCCAATAAAGTGCATTCAGCATTTATGCTTGACTGAGGTTTATGCAAACTGTATATTTACATAGCTTTGATTTTTATAATTTAAACTCATCTAAAATCACCAGTGTTTTTCTGGTGTGAATTTGAGAAGGCTCTAGATGAAGATAACTAGTTATTTGCAATATTGGTTTCTCTCCTGTATAAACACAGACGTTTCTAACCTTATAAGAAAACTGTAGTAATCCTTTATGCTGAATACAGAGTCTCAAAGAAGCATTTAATTTTTCATTGAGACAGCACCCATATGTTGAATGTTAAATGCTCATGATTAACAATATTTAAATAAACTAATTATTGATGATAAGTGGCTATATAACAGACACATATCAATGTGATGGGTTCAAAATCTCATTTAGTATATTTGGGGTATTCAGTTGGTCTTTAACCTACACTGTACCATGGGGCTGTTTGAAATATCTGTTCTAATGTTTTTGAGTTGGGAAAAAGCATATAAAATGCAACAATTGTGTGTTAAATACATAAACCCCAAGATGTTACTGCACGTATTTACTTAATATTAAAATCTATGTAATAAATACCTACTTTGCCTTTCATGGGTGTTAAATAGATACAATTTTATTATTTGCCATGTAATCAGTAGAAATTAAATATCTTAATAAGACGCAATTAAAATAATCAGATATTTATGATACTCATTGTAAAGCTTCATAAAAAATAACCTGCCACTATTTATAGCTCTCCTCAGACTGTTTCTGAAATAGACTGAAATAGACTGAACCTCCACTGCCACCAGCAACAATTTGAGAACAGGATTATTTAATTTGCTGGAAAGTAGAGTACAATAGGGAAGTCTAATAGATGGTCAGTTAATCAATTAGTAGATAGGCAACCATGTGAGTGGAGTGTGTGGAAAGCAAAACACTGCTACCTTCCCCCAGCAGCAAGAATTTCCCCCCCTAATACATACTAACCCATCTGTTTATCAGTTATCCAAACAAACATGCATGTGAAACGACCTCCATTCATGAAATTAACTTTATTCCAACACTACACGGGGGCATTTACAGAATACAATTTTTGTGATCTTTTGTCTTTGTAGTATTGATTAAATGAAGATGATAGACTCTTAGTATGAAGCCTGCCTGTGCTTTTCAGTCCTCATTTCAAAGACTTGTATTGTATAAATTATAATAGGGAGGTAACCGAGAACCATGGTTTCTTATTAAACTGTCAGTTCCGAGAGAAATTTGAACTTCAAAAATTCCTTTCTTCTGTGTTTATTGTATATGTGGATCAAAAAAAGAACTGTCTGGGAACAAGTAGTCTTTGAATAAGTCAGCATGAATTCTCTCTTACACACAAGCCACCCACCCAACATTAGAAACCTATGAAAAGATTAATAGGTAGATATTAGACCTTTGCATCCTGCAGTTTTTCTATAGAGGATCTAAGTTTTAAAAATAGATATTGAGATAAATATGCTACGAAAAGAAAATATCATGTGTGAGAAATGTTTGTGCAATTCAGGAAAGTATCTTTTTTCTGTTTTATTTATTTCATATAGTTACCATTTCACAATATCCACAGTAACAATAACTGTTTAGCAACAGATTGAAGAGGATTTGCATTAGATGATGTATGCATGAGCACCAGCAACTAAACAATTAGAATAAACAAAACAATCTATCACAAACATATTATCACAACTGCACAGAAAACGGATGTTACTGCTTAATTATCACCAACAAAAAGGTTTTATTTATTTATTTATTCTTTTAAGAGTGAGGAACAGCTGTTCTGAGAGTGAAGAGTGCTGTAGTGTATGCAATGCATTTCTACTGGCTATATGCCATTAGTAAGACAGGGTGCTATTGCTGTGACTTGTTGACACGAAGTGAGAGATACTGTAATTCTACAGTGGCATGAATGGACATCTCATTGTTGGTACTTCAAAACTTTCATTAACAAACTGCTATTTTGAGGGCTCAGAAAAGGAGAAAGTATCTGTTCAGCAAGGGTATGGCCTTGTTTTACAGAAATTCATACCTGTTTACTCAGTTAAAAAACTTCCCTTTCAGTGACAGTATTTCTCATATCCTCTGTGGATTTGTGCGCATACACATTAAGAAAAGGACAGAGACAAGGAATCAAGGTCATTATGAGAAGTAATGTGGTCAAGAGTAATCTGTAATTCTCTTCTTGTCACTGCTCTGCTGCAGAATGGCAGAGTATAGCTGCAGGCGTATTTAGCCAGATTTTGTTTTCACTCAAAGAGGGAGTGGCAGACTGCTGAGATCACAAAAGGAATTTTTTTTTTTAAAACACACCATCTACTGAATAACTTCTCAGACACAGTCCCCTCACCCTTACAATCTGCAAATGCCCTTGCTTCCCAGCTGATTTTGGATGAGCACAGAGCAGTGTGTCTTTTATTCATGACATCTAGCCAACAAATTTGCAGCATTTCTTTCAGAGATGAACTCTGTTTCCATGACTTACACTTCAGTAGTGTGACTGCAAAGTGATAAAGGGCACTTTCCATTTAGATATACCTTGATTTGTTGGCAAATTAAATTAATGCAGAATGCACCACCCTGTTAAGTGAAGTCAGCAGCTGACAGTAAGTGATCCTGGGTACACCACGAAGCTAGTCTGGAACTGTGTGATTACATATGACCTGGAACAACGCTGTGATATCCCTCTTTCTGCATGAAATCTCAATGCATAATGAAAATTGCTTGAGTCAATTGGTAACAAAAAGCTGCTGTTAGGGCATTCTCCTCCAAAATGATGCCCAGAAACTGGGAATTACCTCTACCCAGCATGAATTACAATCAGATGTAAGATAGTCACAATTTTTAACCCGTGACATCAGACCATAGATTAAGGCTTGGTTTTAGGAAGATCTTCCGAAGGAAAACATGCGTGATGAGCACTGTTGACAAAGTATCTCTACTTGAATATTGCCACATTTATAACTTGTAGCCATCAAAGGCTTCTGGATTTTTCTGAATAAAGAAAATAAACAATATTATGTGTAATTTCTCCTTCAGCGTAGAGAGCGAAAGTAATCTACAGATGGTAGGGCAAAACATTTTTGGTTGGCCTAAGAAACTATAGGATATGGCTATTCCAACTTTGAAATTCAATGAAACAAAATGACTATTTTAGGTTTTGATGCTGACATTTCTCAAAGGTCCTCTGTTCTCCTCTCTTTCAGAGGAAGAATAGCATTTTACACGTATGAGGAACACCAAACCTAGTCAAACATGTGCATCAGACCTATTGGGTGGCCATATTTCCAACCTTTGTTTTGATGTCCTGTTCCTCCATCCCATTTTCCATTTGCAGTTCATGAGAACTTTCTTTTGCTATTGCAGTTTTTAATGACTTAGTGTTCTATTCTTCTTTCCTAGAAAGCATAAAATGTAAAAGATGTACAGACCAGGTTTTTTTTTAATTAGTTCTACTATTTTCCTCAAGAAAGGAGGGATGAAGTCTGGCATTTTTCATTTGGACACAGTGCATTTTTATTGAAAGTGAAAGATAATGGCTTTGGCAGTTCCTTTTTAATCCAATCTACTTGGATTGGATTAAATCCAATGCTTACTGTCCTCGAAAAGAAATCAGGGAACATGGCCACTGTTGGCATTTTGTGATAGGGTCCATTTTTCTTCTATTGAGGATGCAGACACTGGCTGGCATTTCTCAATTAGGTCCTCTTTTTTCCTATTGATAATGAATTCTTTTATGTGGCTTTCACTTTAAACTGCTCTATAACATGGACTGCTGAATACAGTAAGTCCGATAATTAACTAAGATGCTAATGTGAATAGCTATTTGTTATAATTTCATAGTATTTCCTGTGATTGCAAATGACACTATCCTTTGTTCTAATACATATATTTGGGAAATTGGGATTTATTTGTATAACACTCAATAAAGTCATTCCTTCACTCTAACACAGAGAATTATAACGATTATTATTTTTTCCTACTGTTCAGGAACTAATTTTACAGACAATTAAATTACACTAACGAATAGATTAATCAACTTTAATGTGAATCAATATACTTGTTTTCACTATGTATTATTTTGCAGTAAAATACGTCAACTTCAGATGTACATATAATAAAATATCTACTAGCCATTTGTATCAATGGCTATTATTCAATTAACCCCCTTTTCATGGATAATCAATCTACATTAATTTCTCTAGGGTGTTCGTTAACCAGATTAGGCATGTGCACCAGCACAAATCTATTGTCTTTTAAATAGGAAAGTTAGGGGAAGCACATGAAACTGGCTATGCTGATTGTGCCTAACTTTTCAGTAGAAAGAGGAGGAATAAAAAAGTTACTGCTATGCTGAAATTTTAAAATTCAAACCATTTTTTCATTTCCTGCAACATCTGTTAGATATATTTATGTAACTGTCCTAATACATATGTTACAACTTATTCTTGCTCTGTGAAAGATTTTGATCTAATAGTATGTTAAGACTGGAAGAATAACAAAAAAACCCCAAACAAACTTGGAATGAAGTTTGTTCTGAGGTCTAGTTTTGTAAACCCTAAAAGTGTGAACTTCCTTTCTGAATTAATTTTAAAGCCTAGAAAGGTCTTATTTCACCCAGCAACAAATATCAGGTTTTTTTACTGGCATGTTCAATGATTCAAAAAGTTTTCAAAGAACTAAAATCATCTTATTGTGGCCATGCAACAAAATGATCTGCCTTATAAAACAATTTTACAGTCTTTGGTCTAAGGATCTATAACCCTGATAAATTAGGAAAGGCCCAGAATTATTTAGACAATGCTGTGCTACGGACTCAGAACAATTTGACCGTCCATCCCCCAGTAATCCCCCCAGTAGCTTTGCATTAATGTATCTTTCCTCATAGCCTTTACCTTCACCAGAAGACTAGAGTAAGCTGAAGACCTTGTTGTGTCCCTGCACATTCATTCACATGTCAAAGCAAGTGAACTACTTCCCAGTTGACCACACAACTGAGGAGAACTAAGATGGCTTTTAACAATCTTATACTCATACATCTCAAGATCAGATTTAAACATAATGTTTCTGTCTTTGGCAGGAAAATCTTCTGGCTTGGAGTGGCCAGTAGTCAATATTACCTCATATTTGGACTATAACTTAAAGTTGCTATTAAAAGTTTATTTGTAACATATCATATCTGTCAAAACAGCCTCAGTGAGTTCTCTGACCGATATGAGATTTGTCTAAGCGAGGACTAATCAAACTAGAATAAAGTCCAGGTTTATGCAAATAATTTTCCAATTAGTAATCAAATTGTCCAATAAATGATTAGCAAAAAAAGTAAAAAATAAATACAGTTAATCAAAAAATAAAACATCAGAATTAAGCTAGTTAACTTTGGGTACTTGTAAGCAGAACGTATTTTGAAGTTTATGCATACTCTCTGCAGTGTGAACACATTTTGGAGTAGCATCTGAACAACACTTTTTCAGAAGACAAGGTGAAGGATAACCCTCAAGGGCAGAGTTGCAAGCTCTTTTAAGACAAAGTAGAAATGCCAATCAAAGTGCAGATGGTTTTTCTCCTGAGAGGTGATTATTTTTTCATAGATCCTCTCTTGGAAGGATGGCTTAAATACATCAACTAAACTTCATAGTAGCATTGTAATAGAAGAAACTAAAAGGAAACATATCTCAGGCATAAGCTCTTCTCAGGCACTTTAAAAAGACATTTTCTTTCCTGTATCAAAAAACCCCAAACCTGCAACTTTTTCCCTACCCTGTGCACTAGAACAAACTAATTTTAAATGCTTGATGAATGTTAACTTATGATCATATCTCCACTCTCACCGACAGCATCTGAGGCAAGGCTTTTTTTTAAGCAATGTGAAAATGTTTAACCACTTAATGTTTAGTTGCAGAACTGTTGGCCTAAAAAAATAACAAAAGAGTTGGTACAGAATAACAGTGCTCAGATATATTTATTCCAGTTATGGAATAATGTTATTTAAACAACTGTCAGATAGGGAAAAAAGTGATTTTCCATTGCTATTTAATTATTTTTTATTAATTGGTTATTTACCTACTAGGTTTGAAAATTCTGCTGTTTAAAGTATGATTTTTAAGAAAAGCATTGGTAAAAATGACACTGAAAAGACTTCTATTCAGCAGTTTACAGTGATATCAAACTCCTCAGTTTATGACAGTGTAACTAATTGGACTTTAGTAAACAACTTTGTTTATGATAAAGAAAAGACTAGACTCCACATGTTATAGATTTGTTGAACTAGAGAAGTTAAAAATAGCAGGGTCTATTTTTCTCACTAGAGACACTTAGAATTTTAAAATACAGATAAATATTGCTTTAATAATTACTCTTAATTCTTAAAGAAAAGGAAAAAAAAAAACCCCACAAGAGAACTCCAAAGGCTGTGTTATGTGTTGGACAGGTTAGGCAAGTTCAAGCCCTCCTTAGGGTTCAAAGTTCCTGTTAAACTAAGTATGTACATTTCTGCAATATACCATACAGGTGTGAAAATGTGGATGGTATTGCTATAGAGTCACTCTGGTGAATAGGAATTTTGCTCTGGTAGGAATTATCTACAATATCTTAATTCTCATGGTAATAAGATTAGTTGTAACCTATGTAGACGGAAGCACTTTGGATCTTCATATAGAGATATCCTTCAGAAAAAAATGCTTTAAGTTTGGATATGTGCAATACATAGAAAGATTCAGAAAATAGATGTGTTTATATTTTTAAAAGCAGCCTTTATTTTTCTAGAAATGTTACACTACGGCAGATGTTCAATGTAAAATTATAATTGCCCACCACTATGGCCATTACAGGCACACTTGCTGCCTCCCTTCCAAAGTAAGCCTACCACTCACAACCCACCCACTTAATATAATAATTTATAAAGCCGCTGAAGAGTATCTCCATAGACAGACTCTATACAAGTCACAATATAGCCAGAAAAAAGTTTGTTTAGAGAAAGCCCATGCTGAATATGCCTCAAGAAAACGTTCTTGACAAAAGTGCTCCTAGCAGCTACCTCTCTAAAATGAAACTTCAGCTACCACTGCCTCTATGCTTGAGGGAAGCTTTTATAATCACAAGAAGAAAACAAGATAGCCCACAGCTTATCTAGCCTCTTATATTAATTCAGAAAGATCCCTGCAGATCTTGCAGACTCATATTAGGGCCAGATTTTTAAAGATATACAGGTACTGAATACCCTGAGGAACTTCACATAGGAATACCTATGCTTTATGTCACTTTCCCGATAATCAGACCCATGGGCAGGCTCAAAAAATATACGAAGAGAGAAAATATCTATAAACAGACTTTAGAAACTAGAAAGCCAAACTAATCTCAAAACCAGTAAGACACCTGACTCTGCTCAGGAGCATTTAGCTGTTCTGAAGCTGGATGTTTAAATCATTCTCCTCATCTCCAAGGGAAAAGCCCCTCTGCTGGTTCAGATCTTGGAACTCTGTCTCGAAATGTTGACAGCTGCCTTTCAGATTCTCAATCTGCATGATCTGGACAGATAGAAATCCAGGTCTCCCACCTCCCAGGAAATTATTTCAGATTAGGTATGCAGCTAATACTGCAATTCTATTGCTAAAGCTATTCCAGTTAGTGTAAATTAATATCTATTGGAATAGCGTTTCTCATCTCAGGTGACTGCTTTGCTACTTGACCTTATGGAAGAGATGGGAGCTGGCTTCTACTGCCTGGTTTGTTTGGATTTCTTATTAAATATCCATCTAATGGAAGATGAATAAGTAGTCCACTGAACTGGAAACAAAGCCTTGGTCTTTTTCCAGCTGAATAGTTTAACTGTTAGATTATAGAATTTGGCTTATATTGCTTCCCTAGGTGGTGCAACATTCCATGCTCAGTTATAGAGTGCTTAGTTTTAAGAAGGGGGCTTGGAGGTGTCTCCAGTCACAGTTGATCTATTGCTGGCTAGTAGTTATGCCCCTCTTCCAAAAATGAGAGACGTGCTTGAATTGCTCAGACTTCACAGAAACTAGAACTTAAGTTTTGTAAGACCTGTAAGCACTCATATAATTTAGTAAGTGGCCCCAATAGTTCTTATCATTTGTGACGAAAATCACCAGAAGATGATTTGAGGAACTGCTTCTTCTGTTGGACTCTTTATGGTTGCTTGTTTGTGGTTTGTAAGCTAAGTTTGGATCAACCCCCTTCAAAAACATGGAACTTGTGTATTCCTCCTGCTTGGTTTTGCATTGTTAACTGATAGTTTTTGGGAAGCATTTCAATTGAAGGCAAGAAGCATGTCAAAAACAGAGAAAAAAACTGTACTAGTAAGTCTACACCTAGGCTGAATGGTTATTATATCCAAGAATCTCAAGCTCACAGTGCAAAAGTTACAACCTAGAAAACTGAATGGAAAGACTAAGAGTATTCTATGACATGGTGAGCTGAAGAAGTAGCTTAAGAATCTTACAACTGTGTTAGTTTTCGGCATGAACTAATCATAAAATCTGAAATGACAAAAACTTTAGCAAAAGTGCTCTAATGAAGCAGAGCAATGAATGGCTAGTGAAATGAGGAAGCAGCTGATTTTACAAGATCAGTGGCAGCTTGAATTGTGCCTTGCCACCCAGCAAGAAAGGTGACAGGACCTCAAGAATTGACAATCCCATGCTGTGAGTAAGATGTTGCTACAGAAGGGGAAGAAGCAACCAGGTGGCCCAGTAGCTGCTCAGCTAACTTCACCAAAGTGGACTGTAAAATGCAGTTGTATTTTTAAGCTATTCCTCTTGATCTACCTTCTTGGATTTTTTTTTTTAATTAAAATAAATAATATTTTTCTATTGTGGCAATTAGTTCAAGTTTTGAGCGGGGAAAATTACCCTGCTGAGCACCAGAAAGTCTCAGGTTTCGAGGTCAGGGCTCACAATGGTGTTTATAAGATGTTTCTTTAAATTTGAACCTGGTCCATTTTGCTGCTAATTACTTGAAGTTGTCAAAAGGTATCAGGAACATTCAGGACCAGACTAGAAATGCAAAATGAATCTAGATAACTAGGAATAGGCAATTCTGAAGTTACCAAATATAAGCTGGATAACATTTTTGGACATGGCACATAAATTTAGACAGTTGCAATATTTCATCCCTTAAGACAACTTCTAAGCCTCACCCTATTAGTCTTCAGTTTCCTCCACAACTTCTGAACCCATTCTAACTTATCCTTCTTTTCAAGATTCCCATTCTTACTTACTCATTAAAATTGAGGAAATATTAGAGCAAGTGAAGTGAGAGATTTTCAAAGGAAGTAAGGGCAACTGAGTAGCCAGTTACTATTCAAAGGCCATAGGAGTTGGGTCCGTGACTTTTTAAATGTAATTTCACTCCCTCTGCCCATAACTTTTAGCTTCATTTCCTTTGGCCAATCTTTTTTCTTAGTACAGAAATAGAAAAACATTTGAAGCAATGGGAATAAAAAGAGAGACTTTTTCTGGTTTTCTGAAACCAGCAAAAATAGTCAACATCTGCGGTAGCTTACTTTATATGACCTTTTCACACTGCTTTCACTCATACCAGAGGAAATAACATAGCAAGCAAATACACTGCTGTTGATCTGGAACACCAGTGATGTCAATGTTTGTGGTTATCAAGAACACAATGAATGCCCTTGACACTTAGGGCTGTAAGAAATGAGTTTTTTGAGTGATTTTAGTTCCTTGCTTCATTCTTTACCAGGGCATTATTAAAACTGAAAGTTTCACAATTTTCTCATTCAAAGACCTTTTCAATAGTTAAGAATATGCTTTCAAGCCATAACTGTATCAGAATGTGTGGCTGTGCCTTTATCAAGAAAATATATACACATTTTGTTTGTGATGCTGTCTAAATTCTTGACAGCTAAAGAATTCATCTTTGGAAGTGTAGATTCATTTCTGCTGTTAGTTGCAAGTGAGTAAAGCCTCTCTTTTACAGGTTGGATCCAGTGCCACATTGATTATGTAAATAGCCTTTGTGAATGCCTCAGGCATACATTGCTGAAATTGGAAGGTAAGTATCTCAGAAAGCAGGCCTGAATTTTGAAGCCAATGAGTTGTTCTTATATTCCTGCATTAGTAAATTATAAGCTACTGAGAAATCAGTTCCCTTTCTCCTTCTACAAGGTGCAATTGGCTCAAAATGTCTTAAATATAGTTTTGCTTCACAGGACAGGCATGTTAGCAGTGTTCATACTGTGAGGTGGCATTTTTTTTTTTTTAAACTCTTTTTCCCTAAGGAAAAAAAAACATTGTTTTTCAAATTAAAAAAAAAAAGACCAAGCTGGCATGGTTGAAAAAAATCTGATTCAAAATAATAAAATAGTTGTCCTGAATACCTCTCCTTCTTCTCCTCACTACCTCAATACTATCACAATGTTCCATTTTGAAAAAGAAAGGAAGGGCAGGGAATTTGGAGAAAAAATGGGGAAAATTATAAAAATTAAAAAAAAAAATTAAAAAAAAGAACTGTTTCTGGTCAGCTATGATGATGATGCTATCTAAGCTATTGCTTCTGCTATGGAACTCCTCTTGGTTTACTACTGGTCTTTCAGAAATACCAGGCTCAGAAGGTGGTTTCTTTTGGAGATCAAATGAAGGCTATGCCAACAAAACTGAGAAACACCTTAAGGAAAAAAGCTTAATTAAATATAAATTTCCCTATAGGGAAAGCAGGTTGTACCTTTACAAACTTAAAGGCAGGGAGTCACTGAGTGGAATTTAGAAACTAAACAAACAGACTTTCAATGGGAATAACTGATCAGGTTAATGATCCATCCAAAGAACTCTGACACAATGGACTTTCTCTCAGACACTGAAAATCTGCTTTATCAGGATCAGACTCAAAATAACATACAGTACGTTGGAAAAAGGAGAGGTTTGCTAGGACAATGCTTCTCTCTGCTGCTCTCTTCTGCATGTTAAAGAGTAACTTTTTTTTTCCCCCCAAGAGTTTGCAAGGAGAGTTCCTGAACAATAGATAAGGACTAGTTGTGCCAGAGATCATTATTTCCAGTGTCTATCTTGATAAAAATACTGATTTACTTGCATATGCCTCAACCTAGGAAAACCTAAGGAAAAAGATTTTAGGTTTATTTTTTATTTACGAAAAATCAGGAGACTGAATCTTCCTAAATGAAGCCAGGGGCCCATAATCCTGTTAACCATTGTGACCAATCCAGTGCCAGATCCTGACAAAGATTCTTGAAGAAATAATGTGACTCCAGAATACATGCATATTAAACCTTCTTCAGCCTGTTTTTCAGAAATATACCAGACAGAGGAAAATGCTTGTAACATTTGACCATTTTATATTAGGGAGTTGGAAGCATCCGAGAGTATATTGGTCTGTCTTGTACTGCCTTCCCCAACACGAAAGAGTTTTCATTATGTTTATTTAAAATACAGGGGTTTTTTTGAAGAAAAAGTGATAATGCAAGAAGTCATTTGGACATTAGCATAAAGGCACAGTAATATAAAAGTTGCTTTGGTTTTCTTATATTTCCTTTTGTTTTCTACTACAATCCTTCCTGCAACCAGATTATCTTTCTCTTCGTTCTCTCTTCATCCTCCCTGTTTATCTTCCTAATCAAAAGAACATTTTGGATCTCTCCGCATCATGGAATACCATAATGTAAGTATAAACACATTCAGCATCTCCTCTCAACTTCTCACTCCTTAGCTCATCGAAGATCTGGTTACTAGTATGCCATTAGTAAGGTAATACCACTATATTAGAAGTACAGAACCTTCTTTCCTTATATCACTTCCCCTCCCCACTTCCCTTTGTGTGAGTTTCTTCAAGGAAATCTGGGGCAACAAATAACATCTGTTAATTATTTATCTATTTTTAAAATCCCTTTTAACATGTCATTGCCTAAACTGTGAGTTTACAGCTATGTACTTCTTGGCACATTAGGATGTTTAATGTCTCCATTAAATGTTGTAAAATATTATGTAATGATGAAAAAGGCAAAGGTTGACATAGTATTTTTACACAGACTGATTCTGCAGAAGATTGGTCTCATAAACTGGAATGGGATGGGGGTGACGAGTTCTACTCTGCTAGCACACCTTAAAATTGAGAAGGTGTCTGGTATTGCATAGAAAACAAACAGTATGTACTATTTCACTCAGTTCAGCGTGTTCTACTTACGGTCATAGTAAACAAGACTGGAATGACCTAAAAAAGTCTGTATGAATGAATATGATCATCTCGCAACATTTTGCTGAAGTCTGTAAACTTCCAGCAAAATTGCAAATTATTATTTTGGTGAAGTTCTAGTGATGATAACACATGATTTTAGGGCTTCAAGGAGAATATATTAATAATGAAAAGTGCATATAAGGAGAATGCTATACTTTTATTGTATTACTTTTAAAAGCATTCGATAACTTTCTCACTTTTATATTATTATAATCATACAGTTACATTAAAGGTTTCCACTACTTTATAGTGTATGTAACTGTAATCCAAATAAGTTTTGGATTACAAACTCTTAGAATAAGTATTTCATAATGTGCAAGGGGGTGTCATTCATACTGGAAAGATGCAAGAAATACAAATTTTATCTGTGATATAAAGCACTTCTTTCATTAAAGATTCCTAAAGGTCCTTGGAATATAAGAAGTTTCAACTGGTTCCTAATTTAGTAGAGTATCAAACTAGTCAACTATTCATTGAGAAATTAGTATCCTACAAGCCACATCACAAGCTAAACGTAAGCCAGCTAGGTCAAGAAGAGACTAGAATCTGTAATGAAGCCAGTTGGAATGAGTATAAAATATCCTATGAAAATTTGGGTATTTTTCATGCCCCATTACCCCCCGGGATTAAATCAGAACCTTTTGAAATATTTTGCAAAATAAATGACAGCAATGAGGCCCAATTCAGAATAACTAAATTGTTAATCGCCTCAGCTGTGGAAACTCCAGGTGAATTTCCAGCTGCGCTTCATAATGTAGCAGGTTACAAGGTATTCCGAGATGAATATTTCTCAGCATTTCCAGCTGGAACTGTTCCACTTCATATCAATAATTAAATGTTTATTGGAGCAAAGACTTGAACTACTGACTTCCTCTTTCCAAGTGAGTGCCTTGAATATTGGCTGTTGAATACTGCTGCTGTCTTTGGCCAAGTAAGTTGCCAAAGATGGAATAGCACCAGGAAGAGTTGTTAAGAAAGTCTCACTCACACTGCCTCTCTCCAATGCTCTGGTAAAGTGAAGAGTGCACATTTGACCCTACATGAATGTTCTTCTGTTAAGTATCAGTGAAGGTTCAAAATTATTGTAAATCTCAGAAATAAAACATCAGTTGTGATTTGAAATTCTGAAAGCTTGGGATTCCTATCTTGAAAACTCACATCTTTCTAAGATATTTTACAAAGAATAAGCATTATTATTAAGAAGAAAAAGTCTATCAATGGAAAATTATTTTCTAGACTCAACCTAAAAGCCCAAGAAAGGCCACTTTCCATTGCAGGGTACTAATTTGAAGACATTTGTATTTTATTTTAAAATATACTTGCTAGAAAACACTTAAGGACTGAACCAGATCTCTCTCTTCTTCATGCTCAGATCAACCTGGCTATACAGAAGCACTCTGAATTCACCCCTGAATTTGGTCCAGAGATTGAATGTATTGAATGCCTGGGAGAAGAGATTCGTCTATAGAAGCAACACTTAGAAGAAGATAAACAGCAGGAGACTTTTAACAGCAAATTCAAGAAGTGGAAAAAATAAACCCAGAAACAACCAGTTGAGAAAGTTAAACAGTAGGAGACTTTTAACAGAAATCACAAATAGAAGTGAGACAAAAATAAGCCAGAAAAGCAACTGCTCGAAAAGTTAAGCAGCAGGAAACATAACAACAAAACAGGAGTAAAACAAGAATAAGGCAGGGAAACAGGAACTGAGGGAAGTTAACCAGTAAAAGATTTCAGACAATGAAAAGTAGCAGTTATACCAAAGTAAGCCAGAAAAAACAACAGCTTGGAGAAGATAAGGAAGATCATGGTGAAATCAAAGAAAAAAGCCTTTTCTAGAAGGAAAAAAACTTCAGTTCCCTTGGCATGGAATAGAGGTATGTATTCTGTCAGCCTCAGATAGTGACAGAGAAGAAAATACTGTACAGAACTGCTTGCATAGAAATGTCACTTTCAAAAGATAACGCTTTATAACAGTTTCCAAGGTTACAAATGGAAAAAAAGAAGACATATACATAATGTTTGTTTTACGTCTTCAGAAGATCCCCACTCTACCTATGGCTGGACTTTTAAGTAAAACCAGCTTCCTCGTACTCTACAAAGATTTCACAGAAGACCAGTATGTACTGGGAGAGCTCATTAACTTCCATTGTACACATCAAGGAAGCATTGCCATGAGAAAAATCAGCGTGGTTCCAAACAAGGAGATAGCAGGCTGGAAGAACAGGCAGTAGAAACCCAGACATAGCATCAAAACCAGGGAAACGAAGGAATCAGAAGTAGATTAGAAATAAAAAGTGGAAGGTATGAGTTTGTTTTCGTACTTATTTTGGAAAAAAATAATCACTATACCAAAACCGTAATTTGAGGAAGGTAGGACTGGAGTGCAGTAGGATGGCCAAGTCAAAGCTACTGAAAGAATAATCAAAATACATTTATGTGAAGATGGTTTCTGTCATGATTCATCTAAGTTGCTTAAAATGTTTCTGCAGGCCTGGGAAAAGTGCAGAAATGTACTCAAATTTCTCTTCCTGGAAATGAGGGTACGTGGGTTGTATATGTAAACAGGTATTGATGCTGACATGCAGCCAGCATATCAACAGGGTGACAAGCTGCAAGGATTTGCATGGGAAGTATCTTATACAGCTCATCTGCCTTGCTGTGCAGACAGAGCACTTTCAGCTCTGGATTCATGTGGGATTGGAAGATGCAACCTTGCACAGATGCAAACTACCATACATAATCTGCTTGGACGTATCTTGCCTCTGTTGTGAAGACAGTTATTCATTCCCCCCGGATTCATATATTTGATATTATCTTAATGACAAACAGACATCTGGAAAAGGCTGGAAAAATGAAAGGATACAAAGCAATATAATTAAAAAATACTTTTAATAATAATTTTGGTTCAGAAGAGTTCACTTATCCAAGCCATTTTCCTGCTTCATTACATGTATTTTTATCAATATATGTGACATTATCTTTGATTATAAAAATGTGGTTTTGATTACAAGCCAGTATATTTCCCAATGGAAAAATCCAGTACCAGAGGGACCCCTCACAATTAACTGAATAGAATTACTTGTTTAGTAACATCATTTAATTTTGGGAAGTTTTGTGAAACACCACTTGAGAACAAAAGATGAAAAATTATGAAGGCAGCCCACCCTAACTTCCATGAAGAAGAGATTTTAGGGCTGCATTTTGCAATCCTCTCTTAAAAAAATCTGTGCAATATTGTGTAAATAAATCTATGACAAAAAATTGTTGGTCTCCAAATGATACTTCCTACCTGACACAGAGTAGCAGGCCTGATGTGCTTGGCAGAAACACAATAACAAGCTGGCTTATTTAGAATTCATTCTGATTGTACGCAGGCAGAATTCTTCAAAAGTTCTTTAGGCCAAAATGATCCACAGCTGCTAAGAGTCTTGTTTTTGTCCTGCCTGTGTAACATGGATAAATTACACACAGCCTCCCCTGGGAGAGAAGACTTGGAACAGGGAGAAGAGTGTCCTGCAAAGCCCTGTTTCTATACTCTCCTTTGCAGACAGACAAAGACTAAGCCAAGACAAAGACTAAAACCTTGACTATTTTTTTTCCTTTTAGAGTTGTAGAAAATACTAAAGTTCTGTCTTCTTTCAGCTTCTCTAAGATGCCTGTTTTCCACCTTTCCATTAATGGGTGAGAATCTGAACATCAAACTAGAAACTACGAAACAGGTGAGAATTTGAACATTAGTCTAGAAAACCTATTCAAAGTGATAGAGTATAAGCATTTGGGTAAAGGTATAATGATAGTTACAGAAAATGGGAGTATTATTTGTGTAGGGGGTCTCAGAATACAGCAGGACAAAGTTTTCAACACAGTGCTCAATATTAGGCAGCACTGAAATGATTCCCGTGTGTGTGGATTTCATCTTGAGGGCGCTCACAAGGCATGTGCGGGACAACCAGGGCATCAGGCCCAGCCAGCACGGGTTTATGGAAGGCAGGTCCTGCTTGACCAACCTGATCTCCTTCTATGACCAGGTGACCCGCCTAGTGGACAAGGGAAAGGCTGTGGATGTGGTCTACCTGGACTTCAGTAAGGCCTTTGACACCGTCTCCCACAGCATTCTCCTGGAGAAGCTGGCGGCTCACGGCTTAGACAGGTGTACTCTGCGCTGGGTCAAAAACTGGCTGGA
>NW_008824053.1:9193472-9230930 GCF_000699105.1 Pygoscelis adeliae | reverse complement strand
TGAGTCACCATCCCTGGAAGTATTTAAAAGACGGGTAGATGAGGCGCTTAGGGACATGGTTTAGTGGGCATGGTGTTGTTGGGTTGACGGTTGGACTCGATGATCTTGGAGGTCTCTTCCAACCTTTAATGATTCTATGATTCTATGATTCTATGATTTGACTTTTTGGTTGAAATAGTCATTTTAGCATTTTCTGAATGATGGGTTTGGATTTTTTTTTTTTAATTTGAAATATTTGAATTTTTTTTACATCTTGTTTTAATTCAAAGAACTGTAAAAGCACTCATGATAAAAGAAGTAAACTTTATCAATTTCTACTGGTTTGAAATGTTTTTTTTTTTTTTTTTTAAATTTTTAGCTAACAATAATGTTTCTTCATTTCTCACTATTAAGTAGAGTGACTTGTCATTTGGTGTGAAGGGCCCAGTGAGGCAGAACAGGTGGTTTTGCTCAGCTATACGAACGTGAAAGTACATAGGATAGAGAGTGAAAATTTGTTGCAATGTAATTTTTCTATAGTTTGCCAACAGATTGAAGAAAGTTTACTCTCCATGTCACCTATTATCTGTGTGGGTGCTAGTGGGTTTTCAGCTGATCAGCTGGATAAATACGGATCTAATTCTGCATTAGTGAAACCAAATACAACCTTATTATTAATTCAGTGAGCGCAACAGCATCTCTCCTTGTCTGAAACTTTCTTTTTTTAGCTAAGTGATTTTTTTTAAAGGTCAAAGATGCAAACTTACCTGATCAAGAGTAAAAAGCATATGTATTTGGCAATCCATTCTTCTCTTTCAGATGAATTAGGACTTTTCTTTATAAAAAAACAAGTAACTAAACACACACACTCCCCCCACCACCCCAAAAACACAATAAAAAAAATTCAATAACCTCTCATTTACAAGGCATCAAACACAAGACATAGTTTCAAAGTGCTTGAGAAAAGACAGTTAAATCCATGGGTGGACAGACTTTACTGCTGTTTTGGGGTCTAAAACCTCAGGGAAAATCAACATCCTAGGAACAGAAGAAATAGAACAATTTACTATTTCCTTTATGGAGAGCAATCGCTAAATATTTAATTTTAAAGAGATTTTAAATTTTGTTTTGTTTTTAGAGAAAAGTGTTGAAAACCTTATATAAAAGTATATTTTGTACATTCTGAAGAAAACCTCTACTAACTGATTTCTGTGGTCTGGGTCATTGGGGTACTAATTATAACAAGCTTTAGAGAGCAATAGATATTTCTCTGTTACCTAGTACAAACAGACTATGCCTCTGGCTGCTCATAATTCTGCCTCTTAATAATAATGAGACTTACGGTCATATTATTTGTAGCAATCAAGATAGAAATGATTTGGCAGAACTGATGGAATGAATTTACGTCACATTACAATTTTACCCTTGAGTTACTAATTGGTCAGCGCTGTGTTCATTTCTATTATCATTTTTTGTTTCTGTCTTACTAATATGTACTGACAGAAGAGAAGAGTGACTTCCCCAAAGGGTGGAAAGGCCAGTTTAGAGTAGAGAGCATGACTGCTGGATGACATTCACAAGCTCGCTCTATAGAAATACTGTAAGACTGGCTTCGGCACGCCTAGTCTCTTCCCCAAGAATGACAGCCAATTTAGGTATAAATCTTCATCTTGGTGTTGACTCCCTTAAGTCCTCCATTCTGTTTGCTGCTACAGAAGACAAAACTGTCCCAGAGATACCTTTCGATCTGTTTTTGGAAATGCTTAAGAACATTTAAAGGAACACAACAATAGTGAATAAATGGCAGTAAGTGAAATTTTCCACTGACATTATTAAATTGTATCAAAATTAAACTCCTTGGTGAAATTAAGGCATTTTCTTTGATATTTTGTTTTCAAATAAAACTCCAAATCATGACAGTGTTGAAACATTGCTTTTGGACACTTAACCAAATAGAATATTTGATATCTTTTTTTAGTTTTAAAATGACCTTTGAATTTTATTTTTAAAATTCTGCATATCCAGAACTTTCTTTTTAAGCACAGATATACTGATAATCACAGATTGGTTTGTATCTTATTATGCTATTTTAAAAACATTTTAAAAACATCTTAACCAAGGAATATTAGCCACCTGAACTGAATTTTAGTTCAACAGGTTTTCATTGCTTCTACAAATGGTGTGGAAAACGGGCCCTAGTATTTTGCAGTTTGGGCATCATCCGTTCAGCCTCCTATTTTCAAATAAGTCTTCTCTTATTCCCCTCAACTTGGTAAGTTGTGATGTTTTATTAAAATACATCTTTTTTTCCATCTTTACTCAGGACATGGGAAGTGTTTTGCTTTCTTTTAGTGTATACTCTGTGAAAATACACGTATTAAAAAAGTCTTTAAAATGATACAGAAAATGCAGAAATACTAAAAGCCACGGGTAAAAATTATAAATTCAAACAATATAATCAATAACAGATAATATTTAATTACATTAAAAAGTAAAGAAAACATGTCTCCTGAAATAAATCCATTTCCTGACCCTCTTTTGTCAGCACACCCAGAGATAGTTTCTCCCTTCTGACTCTTTTCTATCTCTTTCTCCTTCCCCTAGGCCCTATCTTTCAAGCCCAAACCAGAAATCAGCTCTTTTGATATACCTCTCTTATTATACTTCCCCACCAAGGTGTCTTTCCCATTGTTCTGACTTATAATATCAAACATTTCCTTTATTCCATAGCTCCTGGTGGGGAGATCCATACCTAATTTCAGTGACTTTTTTTTCTTCTCAGCCTCAAGACAATTGAGTAATGTGAGGAAAAGGTTTGTTAGTAATTCTTATTAATCATTCAGTATTCCAAGCAAGGAAATAGCTCCAGTTCTACAGATGTAGGAAAATAATTTGCAGACTTTCATAAAACATCCACAAAATATTATTATTACATATTCAGTATCACTAGTGACCTGTATTAGCTGGTCATATTCAAAAGATTTGCTTATATTCCTCCACTTTCCAAATCTAATTGTTTGAAAAGCAGACACAGGGGTAAAGGTGATAACTCATTTTAAGGCAAAGAATGGTGACACTTAATGCAACTGACTCACAAGCACACCTGTGCAAATTTAAGCAAGCCACTTCTCAGGGTCATAGTTCCTCTTCTGTGGATTGGACATAAGTCTTCTTCACTATCTTAAGTAGAATACTAAGAGCAATCATTCTGTGTTTGCAACAGGTATAGCTGTTACAGCAAAAAAGGATGGATAAATTCCAAGTTAGGTAGGCAGTATTTGGAAAGTCAACAAAAGCTAAACATTGATTTCTAAGGAATACCTAGTACCTGCTTTTAACTCATGAATGTCAATGTTTTATATAGGAATAATTAATTTCTAATTAAAAGACAGACAAAACTGTGATGTAGACCAATGAAACCCTTTTGTTCAAAATCATCCATCTGTGATAAGCAATATTTAATCTACTACTTTTCAAACAACACTCAGTCTCAGTCATAGTGCAAGAGTCACCCTTTTTTTTCTCTAGTAAACTGTAGCTGTCCAAATCAAGAACCTGCTTACTTCATTAATACAGTTTTGAAGAGGCTAGTAGCTTTGGGAGGTTCAACTTGGTTTGCTGGCCTGATCTCCTGAGTGCTTACCACATACACGCCTTAGCAAATTGTGGGTGATCTCAACTTTGAACATCTTAAAAGCTATGGCTTATTTGACCACCTCAGAGCAAATCAAATACATTTGGCTCAATAAGACATAGCCTCAAGTTTCTCTTACCCAGATGTTCTACGTTCACTGTGTTGGATGTGTGCAGTTTCAAAGTGAATATCAAGTGTAAGGACACCTTTAACACTATTCTCCTTTTGCTTCTGTTTAGACTGGCTGCTGGCTGATTCAGGTGTCACAATATAATTGAATTGTCTTCATGATACAGATAAGTTGAACATGGACAGATTAAATATCTATCTCAATAATTTATCAAAAGGAAAAAGTATGACAAATTAAGCCAAAAGGCATTGCTGCTATTTAAGAGTAGTTTTTTGTATTAGATATTCACAGTAATATTGAGTTTTTCTCTATGGTAGGTGATTTCACTTGACATTGCTATATTAAAAAGTGCGTACATTACATGAACTGAGCATTAACACGTAGCTACGAAGGAGTATTTTTGCCTTATGCCATATTTCTCTCGATGCTCAACATATAAACTGCCAAGGACTCCAAATTCATACTTTTTGCACTTATAAAACAGGAACATCCATAACACTGAGACCTGACATCTCAATGCTTTGCTTTGCCAAGATCATGTACCTTAGTAGCATGCTACTGTGTAATCCTTGCACCCCAAAAGACAGATTGTTCAGTAAAAGACACAGTTGTGTGGGGGATGGGAAAAAATCAAGTAAGGGGTGTTTCAAATCCCCAAGTGCTTTGCTAGTGAAGGCTAATTTATGTAGTCAGTTAATTCTCTAAGAGAATCTGATGAAATTTAACTTTCTTTCAACCCGCTCTTCAAAAATCAAGACCCTAAATGTAGTTCCCTTCTTTCCTGATTTTTAGTTTTTATTCTGAGGCTGCAAACAAAACTAAAAAAAGCAGTTAATAAACTATTCTGCACAAATTATGTGAATTTTTCATTAATTTACTCTGGATGAAGTATGGAGGGCACTGGTTTTGAATAAAACATACGATCTGGTGATTAATCAAATCCCTTTTCTGATGGAAGCAATAATCTATCTGTCTGGAACCTGAAGGGTATACAAGGACAAAAGTGAATGCAGTGAAGAAAGTAGTATTCCCAGTCTGAAAGCATCTAACACTGACTTATTCAGGGGAAAAAAAAAGAAGATATTTTTGTCTTTAAAAAAAAGGATTCATAAATTAAGGTTATCTTTGGAATAGATAACATTAGTTATACGTGACCACTATAGTAATTTAGAGAATGTAATTCTCTGTCATCTCAGTTGATCATCTGAAACAGTAAAACACTTTCTACTAAACACAATACACTTTTTAAAATTTTAATTCATACCCTGATATGCTGTCCTTGATTTTCTTTTCATTGTGTGTCAGTGTTAATTAGGTATGGCCATATTTGAATCAAAGGGCTATGGCACTGTTAAGCTTGTGCAATTTCAGAATCAGATAAATTCCATAAATTCTGTAGAATTATACAAATATATTGTGGCAGTTTCCGTCAGCTGCTGTGGTGATTCCCAATGAATGCCATAAATGATGGGCAACTCCCAGAAGAGAAAATGATATAAACATATTGTGTGTGTGTGTGTACATATATATGTGTCAACATGCACATGAATTTGAGTACAGGACAAAAAGGTAGTTCATGGAGTGTTATACATTAGTATTTCTTTAAATATCTTGGCCCTCATTTTACAGTTACCCTAGTAGCAGTTTCTAAAAGATTAAAAGGTAATGAAGTTTGCTTCCACTTAATGGTCAATAAAATTGACATGTGTACACGACTCAGAACTCCACGGTGTTTAATAGCAGTATAATTCTGTTGAGGCATCTGAACACAGGCTGAGATGCTGCAGTTTTACTCATCTCTCTCTGGCTGACTAAGGCAGAGTTTGTCTTTCTTCATGGCTTGGTACACAGTCATATGTGATAGAATAACATGAGTATAAAATGCCATGGTCATAAAATTCACAAACCAAGTAAACAGAAATTTAAACATGATGTAATTATGATGCAAAAAGCTTATATCATTTACAGGGCTCTGTATTCCTTTTCAGGTGCACACAATTAATAAAAGATTAAAGAAGGATTGGTAAGTGTTATTTAATGTAATAGAATGCAGGAGGTAAATGGGTTTCTCATCTGTCATGGCTTTTAATCACATGCTTTTATGCAATTTGTAGCTTGTACTATTTGTATGTCTACTACTTAAACCTCTCTACATCATATATTAAACCTTTATAAACTAGAAATAAATGAAATCTTTAGTACTGTAGTATAGGCCAATGATCACCTTCATTTTACCATCTGCCTTATTCATCAGTGATTTCCACTGATTTAAGAAAATTAGCAGTTTGAACACGAACACCAACAGGAAAACAGATTTTCCAATAAAAACAAAACAGAATTACTACACTAAATCCATAATTTATAGAAAATGGGAAATAAATCACAATGAATTAGATCTACTATTGCCACATTATTAATAAATAAAAATAAATTTCCATAAGGATAAGAGGAGACTCTGTATTTCCAGGACATTTCAACTTCCTTTAAAATTTTGATTCCATAGGAGATGGTCAACTAGATAAGCCAGTTGAAGGAAGCATATTAATTTGTGAAATCAATACAACTGTAGATGTAGGTGCAGTTATTCATGTGCGTAAGTGACTTGCTGGATTCAAAATATTAAACCATATATATTTCAATTAAAGCTTGTACAAAAAGAAATCTCTTCTCCTATCCCTCTATTATCCAGATCAGTCCTCTCCAATGATTTTAGAACTGCTGTTATGATGTATTGTATTTCTGGCCCAACTGATTGATTTGTACTGCTGGAGTCCTTACAGCAAACTGACAAGTAGCAATCCAATTGCTAAATTTGCTTAATACCTTTTAAAGCTGCAGTGAAAATACTGATTTCTGGTTAACACTTGCCAGTGAAAATTCAGAGTCTCTCAGCAGTGATGAAATAGTCCCTTTGTCCAAGCAGCTCTGAGAGGTCTCATTTTTTTTTTGTAGGATGGGGGTAAATCAGTATGTTATAGCCATTATATCTTTTTAACTTTATTTTAATTATATCTGTCATTCTTTAAGAAGAAGGAAGTTTACTACTGGACATTTTGTGGATAATAATTACCCTGTAGGTGACCTGCAGAGCATTATAATTTCTTACTTTTTTCATATTGCAGCAATGACTGGCAAATCTACAACATATTGGCTAATGCCAACACAGTGAGTAATGTCCATGAAGACAAATAGAAACATCAGTTCAGTGTGAACTTTACAATAGATCTGCCTCAGAAAGGGCAACTAAAATGAGTTTCCATTATTAGTCTACCATAATGTTGTCAGCTAATTACTGGCTTCACTACCTTAAAATCTTTAACAGCAAAACATGTCTCTCCATCCTTTTGCAGTGAACTCCAACACTTCATATAGCATTAGTGATATAATGACACTATGTCAAACCCTAAATAAATGATTTAAAGCAGATATATTAAAACATAATTACTAACATTTCAAATATTGGACATGAAAACTGTTCAATGAAATTATGCAGACTAGTACAACACAGGACAAAGTATTTAAAACTACAGTATGTCAGTCCAGGAGGAATAAATGTTATTTTTCACAATCCATCATATTTCTCACAAATAAATCTTTGGGTCTTGTAAAATGAAAAATAGGTATTAATACCTGGAATAGCATTTTCTCCAATTTCTTCCCCTCATAGTCAAAGTAGCCAGACTTCCCACTGAAAGCATTCTATTAAGAAAAAAAAAAAAGCAAATGCTATATAGATGCATACTCTGCATCCTAAAAGAAGTAAAATGCAGTTATGATAAAGGATTCATGAATCTGTTGGATTAAAATAATCACAAACTCAATAACTACATCTTAAAACTAGTATCAAGAATGTCTTGATCTTTCTTTTTCTTCCCTTCAACCTTTTAAAGAAGTGGCAGCCCCAAATGCAAAAGTCAATCTGTACTCTCCCTTGTCCTGCTCCTACAACTCAGTTCTTCAGGTACCCACACAAGCCTGGCTGGGAGCTTGCAGATACCTCTGACATTGCATGTCTTTGTTCTACAAAGATATGCAGTTGCACTCAGTGTTTTGAGGATGCGGTATATACACAATCTTTTTAATGTTAGACAAAGATTCATGATCTCTGCTAGCACTGAAACAGACGGATTTTAAATAGCAATCCACAGTGGAAGTTAGTGGTCATTAGGTCAACCGTTAATTAACTACAGACAACTCAAAACATGATGTAAAAGTTAATCAAAATTTAAGGTGAAAGATGTTTCAAGCAATTGCTACTTCTAAAAGATCAAACCTTGAAATCTATAAATACACATTTAAGCCCAATTCGGTTACTTTTGAACAGAATTTTTAAAGCGCTTGCCTTTCCCAAATTCTTATCAAATTTTTCAAGACTCAAAAGTAGCAACTCTGAAAAAACATGTATATCCTTCTTCAGGCTGTCATTAACATGGTGTACGCTATCCAATGATAAAAAACCTATGTACTATAGTGCTTCTCATAGTCAACTGGCCTCAACAGCATTCATCATAAATACATGTCCTTGTCAAATATTAATTAATGTTTACAGAATGAGCAGAAGATGAAAGTCACTTTTGTAAATGCTATTTGTTACAAACATTAAAGTAGCAGTTGCTTTAGAAGCCTATTGTGAAGATTACTCTTCTAAACGACATATGAAAGGTCCACTACAGATGTTTTCTAGCCAAAGTCACCCCTGATACAGGATATTGCCATAAATGCCAATGTCTAACCAAATGTACTCTGTGCTATTAATATAAAATAGAGGACTTAAGGAGGAAAAATACAACCAAAATCCTGTGGTAGTTTTAAACATTCTAATGGTTACTAGGTTATTTTAGGCTAAAGGACAATAGGATGTTCTACACAATTCATACACGCTAAAGAATATTGTAAGAGCTTTTATTTCTCCTTAGGGTTTCTATCAACTAACCTTCTCAAGTTTACTTTTACAATTATGACATTACAGAAGCCCTGGGAAAAAATAAATAGCTGCTTTACAGTATCCCCTGACATTTACTTTTATTCTTTGTTATTCAGTTGCATTGGCTTGTTTAGCTACTGTGACATTTAATACAAGGAATATATCTTTTACATCTAGTTAGAAAGGTCTACCACATACTTAAGGGGATGATGACTAGGTTCTGCTAATTTATATTTTAGAAGCTTTCTGTTCACACCTCCAAAAAGCTATCTCATGGTTCTGATTATAAAGGCATCTGCTGTAACTCCGGAGTTGATGAAAAGTACTTTGCCTAGCTGATGCTATAATGGCTTTGGTATAATATTGTGTTTTTTCCCACACTTCCTTTCACTCATTTTCTAAACAACTGCATAATGTTTTTCAGTTTTCTAATGAGCACTGACATTTCCTGATGTGGGGCAAAAGGAAGGAAATGGTTAAAATGTTACTATCCCTATGATACAAAAAGAAAATCCTTTCAGATTATAAAGCTTATCATTTCATCATTTCAAGTCAGAATTCTTACGACCAAACTGCTTGAGTTGGCTCCTGTAACATATGACTTTACATGTGCCTTGGAAGGACTTACAGTTCTATAATATCCATTGAGATTTAATATTATTCTTTGTTATCTGTGTTTATGTCTAAAATAACGTTCTGTGACTGGCACTTGATGGAAGAGCAGGTTGAGCAGTTGCCTCTTGAGTACTTACAGCAGTTTCAAGGAAAACTGCATGTTCACTAAAATGGCTTTATATAACAAGGTAAGCTAAGCATTTGCAAAATCTGCAAATCTATGATTTACCTTACAAGTGGGTACTGCACCAGAAAACCACAAGTTTTGTATTAGAACAAGTTCAAACAATTTTCTTAGGGAAAAGTTAAATCTGAGTGTTTCTTGATTATTCTCACCATTTGTAGTAGGAACCAATCTGGTTGTCATTTTCAAATGTGTTGTGACATTTCCAAAACATCTTCTTGTTAGGCCCTATGAAACAAACCTTCCTTATTAAACACTAAAAAGATCAGTGCCAAAATCACAGTTTCTCAAAAACAAATAACAGAAGCTATTTCACATGAGTCCAGCATTTTCTAAAGGTTCCACACTAAAAACCCAAACAAACAAAAAAACCCAAAACAAAACAAAAAACCTCTTTATGGATTCTGTCTAGATTGTGGAAATATTAGTAATTAGCCATGAATGGACGTGACTAATATTCTGAGAAAGAGAACTAGCACTGATTGAAATATATTGGGAAAACGATGTTGAATAACTCATCTGTTTGTGCAAAGATCAGCAATATAATGCTACCAAACTCTACATTTAGTAACATTAGCATGATTGCTATGAAAAAGTCTATTCAAAGGTTTTTAAATAAAAATGAGGCAAGCTGTTTCTCTCAGATTTCAGGCAGTCAGTTCCTAACCCTTGCTTCTCTAAGAGATATGTCTCTTATGTATGTAATATTCCTGAATTGTTGTGTTCTTTTATAAGAGAGTGACACAGTTCACTGGTAACCAGATAATGTTTTCTCACATTTTTAGTATTCTTTTGAGTACTTTAATTCAAGAATCACTTCTGGCAGGTTACATTTAATGGGCGGGTGCTGGGGAAAGTGTGACTTCGCTGACTTAATTCCTGAATGACAACCGTAGTATTTCTAAGCATTCTTATCATAAAGCCTGGTCTTATTTCTTCAGTATGACATTAACACAAGCAGAAAACATGTCACCACTTGCTGGGTAGAGACTGGTGCTCCAAATACATTAAAATAACACAACCTTTACAGACAAAGAGAAGAGGGGAAAATCTTCTCCAGTTCAAGCAATTTTTGTTATTTTGGTAATCATGACCTTAAATTAGCATTGCAGAATGTATGTATTCTTACCTGAAATCTCAGAAAGAATGAAACAGCTTTTTTACTCGAGGGAACAATTGAACAAAACAACCTGCATGTGACAGAGAACATGTACCCCTCTCTCTCCTACACAGATACATTCATATTGTTCTATTATCTTTTTCATTTAATACTTTTGGTTAGTCTACAAGTCTGCTCACATTTAGTTTATGTAATGCTAAAAACACATTTTAATGTGCCTGTTGTTATCATGTGTAAATTTAATGACGGAGAGGCAGCCTGGAACTGAAGAGTCTTCTTCAAGCACAGTGCTCTCCCCTGTTATGTGGTGCTGTTACAGACCAGTGAAGATGGGGAAAAACGTGTATAGTTGTATCTGCCCTGGCATAAATAAACAAGCACTTTTAATCCATCTGTACTTCTCTCTGCCACTCAAGCTCACTTCTTTTCCCCACTGCTTCCCTTTTCAATTATAACAACACAATGCTGTCTGTCACTAGAACATCTAGGCTATGTTTTCTGCATAACATTTTTAAGGTATGGCCTTTCCTTTCAATTTAAACAGGCAATACTCCCATTCAGTTGTTCAACATCTTTCATCTCAATTACAGCAATATCCTTTTCCCTGGCCTCTTGAAAAATACAATCTTGTCCCACTCATATACTACAGAGATCATTTTAATGCTTTGCTACTTTGACCATTTCAGGTCTCTTTGCATCCTCCTACTAGCTCCCTTTCTCTGCCTAGCGCAGAGTCTGTCATCATTCATTTGATATTGAGGTACCGACTTCTTCCCCTCATCACAACATATACTTGCCTCCATCCCCACTTTTAATTTTTTAAAAGACCACTTTCAGCCTTTCTACCTTGCTACCTTTCTACTTTGCTGTCCCTCGTTTTGTATAAAAAAAAAACACACCACAAAACACAAAACCAAACCACCTCATAGTACTCCTTAAAGCTATTCTTTTCTATGAGATATGAAACATTGTCAGCAGCTTTTGATTTTCTAGAACACTTCCTATCCTAGTGCTGAAGAGCTATAGCACTATTTCATTAATGGTGAAACATTCATAAATGGAACCATTTATGAACCATTCATAAATGTCTTTCTGTCTGTATCCAAGATATTAATTTCCATCTAGATTGTTATCCTTCTTTGCTGATGTTGTTTATAGCAACTCCCACAGCACCCTCCTAAGACTGTGCCTTATAGGTGTTACAATGTCTAGAAGAAAGGTCTCTGAGAGTAAAGCACTTAAAGCTTGTGGTTGCCTCAAAAAGTTGATTACTGTCATGTCTGGTTTCAGTGAAGAGTGAACTATATGCATTATTCCATTTAAATATTTGTCTCAAGTATGTCTGTTAATGTAACAGTTGATATAAAAACTAAAGCTGAGTGAGACACTTCACCACGACTCATCAGGGGATGCAGGGAGGGTAATGCTGTTCTTTGAAGCAAATGATAAATGATCAGTCCAATTCATGAGATGACAACTTGTCTAGCAAAATGATGTTTACGCCACCCAAGCAGTGAAAAGAGTGCTTATTTTAGTTCAGATCAGTTTCCAGACTGATTATTACCTGAATAATAAAAAAATAAATAACTTTGGAGGAAAAAAATTAAATCCAGACTTCCTGGAGGAGCCTCAAAAGATCATTAGCTATAAAAGCCAACGTGTTCCTCCAGGAGGTGCCCTTCTCTAATGAATGCAGCCTAGGTGGGCAAAAAGACAGAATACGTGATCAAGCATCTGGATTCTCCAGAAAAGTCAGCTTGACAAAGGGAGTAAAGAGAGCGATACAGATATAACTTATTTACATAAGTGGTAGAAGTAGGGTTGGGTATTTTTAATTCTTCAATTGTCTTTCAAAAATTTTTCTTATCAGATGGTTTATTTTACATATTATAAATAAATGCACTATTTCCATTTATTGATTTGACTAGAGGCTGGGTTCAAAGCAACTGGCTAACAACCTGACATTACTAGTCAAGCATGTGGTGAACCCGTATTCCGGTCACTGAGATGCTCAGTTCCTTCAACACATATACCAGGTGGCAACAGGGTATGTTCCCATACAAGCTTCATTACCTGTTTGGTAGCTAATATCATAGGGACTAGCAGCAAACAAGCACTCTAGCATATAGCATATAAAAATATATAATATGATATGGCTTATAATGGAGGAACACCCAAAGGATTTGTTACCGTGTCGTCATGCAACTAATGATGAAAGACAACACTTTCAAGCACAAATAGGGACTATACTAATAGTCACATGACACAGAGAAATTAATGGATAAGCTGCATTAATCACATAACATTCTTTTTTCCACTGAAATTCTACTACAAGATTAATTTCTGCTAGGACCACTCTGCTAAGCCTGTTGCATATTTGTCACCTCTCTAAGTTGAAGATAAGAAGATCCAATTCAAACAAGATTCCCCCCCCACACTGCTGCCAGATTGTATAAAAGATAACTGGGTTAAGAATTTCATTGTATTTGGCAAACGTCAAGTATTTCCTACCCAGTGGTTCAGAAATCTGTGCAGGAGCACTAAGACCCAGAAGAGTTGCAAGAAGAACTTGGAAAGGAATATTCATTCCCCAGGACATGCTATATTATGTCACTTCATGCAGTTACAGAGATGGCTCTAATTTTAGCTAGTGCTGCTGTGATGTCACTAATTGTCTCAAAGATACTTAGAGGAAGGATAGTTCAGCACCAGCTATATACAGTGCCAGTCAGTTATAACAGAATTCCTTTTTGGAAATGTCTCTTCTAGCTGAAGAGAAAGCAGAGGGAAAGAAGGTGCCAACAGAAAATTTATTAAATACCATTTGAGTATTTTTTCTGTCTAAAATAGCCACACATTTGTTTTAGTCTGTATGTCACAGACTTCTGAAGACTGGTCAGCCATTTTGATTTTATGCAACTCATTTCTTACACTTTAAGTAGTCTTCATTTACCTGTTTACAATTAAATTGGAAAGTACAAGTACATATTATTTTTGGATTGTGGGCAACACCAGTTTATCTCTAATTGAATACACAGGCAGTAATTCAGTCTCTGTGTGTTGTTGTTGCTGCTGTTCATAAACCAACAAGCTCTTGTGGTTTATGTCATCAGCAGAAAACCAAAGCTGAATTATAGCCTTGCATTCAATCTCTGTGTTGTGCACAGAAATTGCCAGTTTTTCAGAAAGTGCAATTTAGAGACATGGGATCTAGAGACCTATAAAGTGTATTTCTTCCTGTCAGTGCCAAAAGTCAAAGTCATGAGTATTCAAAAGAAAAACAAGATATAAAACATTTCAAAGTATATCTAGAGTTCCACAGATTGCAGAATGCTTTCATTAATTTTCGAAGAACTTTACAAAAGCAACATTCCACATGATCCCTCCAGAGACAGTCTCAAAAGTTAATCAGATACTGGGTCACATCAAAGAAGGGGAGCTGGAGTAGAGGAAAGAAAAACAAAGATGAGGAAAGGAGGACTTATCTCAATCCACATGTTAATGATCTGTGGAAAGATGAGTAGCAAACACCTGACATATAAACTGTGTGTTTTTAAAGATGGTGGAACAATTTACTTTATGAACTCACATAAGAAAGTATTACCTCATTTTATTTGTCTCCACTACTCATTACTTGACAAATTAAAAGTTATTTGATCACAATCAAGTACCCGAAGTGTCTTCAGGCTGTGAATATGCTCATGTTCATATGTTTTCAAGCTGCTGCAATATTTGGCACTTTTCCAAAACCAAGTATCCTAGAACAATTACAGGGAACAGGTGGATAACATATTTTGAATTAATGCTACACATATGCAAATATTGCACAGCACATAGGACTGAACTGAAAAAGCTTCCAATCTTTTAACATGCATTTGGACAAACTGTCTTGTGAGAAGCTTTATTTTGACCTGTTTCTTGGTAGACATTTCTTTCAGGTGTCCAAACTTAGGTTGGCAGCAACAGTAAAAATATACTTAAATAGTGTTCCTGTGCATGTAAGTTGAACTTTTTCAACAGGTGTCAGTTCCTGGACAATGGAAATACAGTACCTGCTTGAATTCAATAATGTAATGTAACAAAACTGAAGTTTCATATTGATACTGTGAGTCCCAAGAACACAACAGTTTGCGACAATGGCAGAACAGGGATATGTATAGCAACCTGTGTATTCTGCTGGGTACCATATCCTGTTATGTAAAAGACAGAGGACAATTGCTTACCATTTAAGTTTGATGTGAAAGACAAGTTTTATTATGTGGCAAATAGTGTGCATAATGGTGCAGCGAGACACAGGTGGTGAGGGGTGCTTATTTACTCTTGAAAGATAGTCCTTGCCAGGATTCTTAGGGCTTACAAAGTACAAATCCATGTATAAAAAGTTCAGCAGCTCTAGTGGCTTTGGGTTGGTTTAGGATTTTTTAAGAAGCTGTCAAAAATGCAGTTGCATTTAAAAATGCAACTGCAGTTAAATTAGATTGTAGTTTAAGAACGGCACATAAAATATTTCTGTGGCTCAGAGTTAGGATTTATGAAAAAAAAAGTCTTTCCATACTCTTCAGTGTTAAGAAGTTGAATTTCCCTAACTGTGTACTCCCCTTGTATGGCTGTGTTTAATCAGAAATAGCAGAGAAAAAAGCTATGCTTTTACCTACTTCTTATCCGATGGACAGCAAAAATCAGAGTGGGATTACTCTGCAAATTTATCTGCAAGTACAGTAACTGCAATTGTGTTGAGATGCTACATAGGATCCCCACATGGCTATTTAGTCACCAGACACCTAAACTTGTTTGCACAAACCATTGTCGTGGTTTAACCCCAGCTGGCAACTGAGCACCACGCAGCCGCTCGCTCACCCCCCCACCAGTGGGATGGGGGAGAGAATCGGAAGGGTAAAAGTGAGAAAACTCATGGGTTGAGATAAAAACAGTTTAATAGGTAGAGCAACAGTCACGCACGCAAGCAAAGCAAAACAAAGGAATTAATTCACTACTTCCCATGGGCAGGCAGGTGTTCAGCCATCTCCAGGAAAGCAGGGCTCCCTCACGTGTAACGGTTACTTGGGAAGACAAACACCATCACTCCAAACGTCCCCCCCTTCCTTCTTCTTCCCCCAGCTTTATATACTGAGCATGACGTCCCATGGTATGGAATATCCCGTTGGCCAGTTTGGGTCAGCTGTCCTGGCCGTGCCCCCTCCCAGCTTCTTGTGTCCCTCCAGCCTTCTCAGTTGGTAGAGCATGGGAAGCTGGAAAGTCCTTGACTAGTATAAACACTACCTAGCAACAACTAAAACATCGGTGCGTTATCAACATTATTCTCACCCTAAATCCAAAACACAGCACTGTACCAGCTACTAGGAAGGAAATTAACTCTATCCCTGCTGAAACCATTTACAGAGATATGGATATACAGAGATACATGAAGGAAGATATATGAGTTCTATGAAACATATGAAGGGCAGTTGTCTCTTCCAGTGTGGCTTTGATTGGTTTTTTCCCAGAACAGAATACTTTTTTTCTTAATCACACTTCTGTTCTTGTGCAGGTGAAGATCTTCCCCAAAACATAGGCTTTTTCAAATCCTAACTGTTGGTTGCTGTAGTCCTGTAACTCCTTTGCTCTGTTGCACATTTTGTTATTCCTCTTTTTGTAAACTCTAGACCTCAGTGAAACTGGGTAGTTCCAGCCGAGTGTGATGAGCACTGGAACCAGCAAAAAAGGAGAAGGCAAAAACACACAGCTGGGGCTGGGAAGAAAGATGGGACCTTCTAATTTTTAAATCTATGTGAAAACTCCAGATGTTTCCAATCAAACATGGAAAAGTTCATATTTTAAAAAGCCTTTGTAAGTTTAAGAGAAGCATAAAAGATGCTTTATGGTATTTCGAAAGTCACAGAGGTTCAGTCTCCTAAATTTCAGATGTATCAGAAACTGCAGTGTTAAGAGGATACATCAGCAGTATATTTAAATTTCAACAAATAAGATTTCAAAAGAGAGAAGTAATTATTATATTTTTATAAACATAGACTATTTCAGGATTTTAACTCACACAACTTTCTGAAGTATAAGATGGAATTTGCCTTCCAGTGTACAATTTTAAATGGAGTCTATATTTTGAAAGTACTCAAAAGTGTGCAACTGCATGCAAAATAAATGACAATGTTTACATAAAAGCAATTTAAGTGCTTGTTGAAAGCAGGAATTAGGAATATTTATACATACAAGTACATACTTATTAAAGAATTCAACTGCACATTCTTACAAGCACACAATAGTTTCTAAAAAGATAAAGAAAACAGCCAACATCCAAAGGTGTTTTTTTAATTGATATGAGACAAAAACGTTAATTGGCATGTATTATTAACCACTCATCTTTTCTCCAAATTTTTTTTTAAATAGTACTATGAAAAGTTTTATCTCAAAATGAAACATACATCAGAACAGTATAGGTTCAAATCTGACCTGTATTTCAAGTAAGAGACAATTAAGCCTTTAATGTGCATACATTTTTTCTGTTTGCATACCAGTTTATACGAGATGCTGACTGTCCTGCTTTTTATGTTCAAAACAACTGTATGCCTATATTGTGCAGATTAATTCACATCACTCACATGTCCCATTTTTAGTTGTGGCAAATCGATAGACTGCACAAATAATTGCAGTTTGAGCTTTGCATAATTTAATTTGTATGAACTGTGTTCATTTAAAACAGAAGTTTTCAAACTCCAAGGCTTGAATAACCCATAAGAATTCCAGTAATGGTCACTGCAAAGACTGAACTAGAAGGGTTCAAATCAAAATTGGTTGTCTTGAATATTTAAGATACAGCAGCAAATCCAAGCTGTTCAAGAAACTTGAAATCCAAGTTTAAATCATAAAATGTAGATTTTAATTTATGATTATTTTAGATAGACTTAAGTGCCATTATGAGAAGAGTTCTTACAGCTTTCAAGAACAACTGCCATTAGTTTTCTAAGGCTTAACTTTTTACTGGAAATTTTAGTAATGAAACAGGTCCTTATGCTTCAAAACCTGACCTTAGAGCAAGTTTACAATGGAGAGAGTTTAACAGTGGAAAGTTTAACAAGGTTTTCAGAGAAAGTTGCAGTCTGTTCAGCCTGGTCTTTTTCGTCATAACTGTTATTAAGTAGCTTGGTAAATCTGGCATGCATACAACATTAACACAGTCATGTATTGGTGTTACAATTTACAAGCTGATGAGATGCTAGGTAGCTACATCAGGGCAAGAATAAGAATTATTCTCCATGTTAGTAAGATTCCAAAAGATTAAATATTATGTAGTAATGATCCAAGCAAGAAAAGATATTCTTCAGCCCTGTATGCTCTACTAACTTAAAAGACTCCTGAGAACAAGAGTTTACAGGCATGGATGACCATAAAAACATTGCATTGATGAAGGACTAGTCTACAGATACCCAGGTCAAGGTTTTATGCCAGATGATCATTATCTGGGATATTTTTTAGATACATTATGTTTGTGAAGAATTGAACTATGAAATTACCATTTCAGTTCCAATTCACATGCTGTTTAGGGCTGACTCTGAGGCTATATATTACTGTACAATCTGTCCTTCCACTGTAGTTTTATACTTGGAAACCTACTCCAAAACCATTCCGTTTTCTCCATAGCTTTCTGAGAATGATCTAAATCCCTTTGCAAAGCCAAGTACAGGCAGTGGCCTTTGTGTTATTTGCTTCCATTTATGTATAGCAGAGAAAAGCAGAATACAGAATGACTGGGAAATAAGGAACAGGGAACAATGGGATTTCTGCTATCTGATATACCTCTTCCAGACTTGAATGTCCAGATAACATCCAAATACATAGTACCCTTCAAAAGAGTATGCCTGGTTGTAAGTTGTGGCAGGGACAATCTCATACCCAGACATTCAGCAGAGCTTCGCAGTCAAGATGCATGGCTTCTAGAAGTTAAACTGAGGTGTTTATAATCAATATATGTTGCTTTGAGAATAACTTTATGGTTCACCCTATTAGTTTAGACACAGAACATCTCAGATGTATGACTGACTGCGTATGTCAGAGCAAAGTCGGGACAAATAAGAGTTTGATATGCTCCTACCTCCCCCTAAAAACAGACTCTAGAAAATATACTACCACAAAGGAAGATTCATTCATCATTTCAAGTGTGCTGAGAGACTGATAAAGTCTGAGCCAAGAGATTTTGAGCTGTACCTTCAACTACTACAACTTTCTGAAAACTGATGGAATTCTGGTGTCTTAAAACAGTTTACCAGCTGGCCTTTTAATTCCAGTGTCAAATATAAGATCTCAGCAGTTCATGGAGAAAAAAAATGAATACTTCTTAGGTTGAATTGAATCATAAGGTGCTTATATTCAATAAAAAAAATTCTAAATGGCTTTACCATAAAGAGGCACTTCAGTGCTATGCATGCTTTGTACCTTAGGGATTTCATACTAAACAGCATTTGTTAAATTGGAATCCTACTTGTTTTACAATATTAGGGTAGAATCAGTCCCTATTCTCTTTCTACAATGCTATCTTCATTTCATAAGCTTATAGGACATGCTTTCCCCTTTAATGCCACCTTCTCTCTGCTTCATTATTTTAGACATCACTTATATAACACACTGGCACAGAAAAGATGCTTCACTGTGGTGCCATGTAAATGCCAGCTGTATTCCATCCTCCCGTATGCCCCTTGAGACTGCCTCAATTTGCAAAGAGCTGTTTCTCCTTGACTCAAAATTACGAAAGAAAAGGAAGAAGATTTGAAATAACATCAGCAATCTGACAGTGTTAGATTTGCATTCTGGGAATTTGCATATATCCTATTAAAGCTTATTTGGCACAGGTTTAGAATGTATACATTGACAGTTAATTTACAGGTTTAACACTGTAATTTTATAAATGCAAGCTTTCTTATAATTATTCCTCCCAAACTGACATCTGATATTCCTGATAGACAAAGACAAGCAGTTGCTTCAGAAAAACAGCAATAGATAGCATTTTGCAGGCAAACGTACTCCAGAAGGGACTGGTCTATTTTAGGACCATTAACAGCCAGTTCAGGTTTCAAACGCTAAATTTGATTAGACTGGAGTTTACTAAGTGTTCTAAATGAGATGTCTTGCACAGGCAGTGAGCTCATAAAATGGCAAACTTTTCTCAGTTCATTTTACAGGAGGCACAATTGATTACTTTGCAATTTAGGAGCCACAGTGGTCAAGACTGAATTAAATTTGAGTCACACTGATAAAATTAAAAGAAACTTGAATTTTACAGGTTTTTAGCGTTAGAATAAAGGGTAAAAAAATCAAGATTATTTGGTGAATAAAGGCATAATGTATTTTAATATGAGAGGTTACATTCTAGGGAAATATTTCAATTTCAACCTGCATCTGATTTCTTACAGCAAAGTCTCTTTTCTGTTAAAAGGCTGAAAGACATTTCGGTAACATTGAAAACTTACAAACTCTACAGATTATTAAAGATGCCTGCTGCATTGGCAAATTTATATTCTGTTTAGGTTTCCATCAGAATCTGTAGGGTTTATATTACAGAATTCCAAGTGACAGGTGCTATGCAAGCAGCCATATTAGTATTTTCTGTAAAATTCCACTGCAGCGTACTAATAAAGAACATATACCAGGAATGAAGGGCAGAATGCTTTGGCAAAACAGATTGTGATAATAAATTAGCCAGAAGCAAAATCATTGAACAATTTTTCTTCTTTTGAAAGAAGAGAAAGAAAACAGTACCAGTGCTACTACAGATTTTATCTGCAAGTATTTTCATTAATTAGATTAAATATGTTTAAAGGGAATGGTTTGCCTAATTTATTTGTATTTAACAGCAATGCTTTTTCTCCTAAAATTACAGTTCTATTACTGTATTTCATACTTGCACCATATTTTTCAGTTCTTAAGACTCCTTGATAAGCAGAGAAGAAAAAAGCAAGCTGTTGAACAAGTAGAAACCTCTCTGATGATGTTTACAGAAACACAATTATTTTAGATGAGGCAGATTATAGGGTTTTAACAGTATTTACCTCTTTCTAGATCTGTTGGTGAGACATTTGAATCCTAGCAGAAAAATAAAAGCCCTTTCTGTTGGGAGTGCTGGGGTTCACCTATTTGCTTTTAGTGAGAGTTAGTATAAAAGGTCTGGGAGCTCGATCCTACACAAACCTCTCAACCTTGCACAATAAAAAGAAAAATTTTCCTTGTTTTTTTCCAAAAAGTACCCTTTGGCAGTGATTTAAAGTCTCCCAGGTTTCTGAAACCTATTTTATACAACTCCTGAAACCAAATTTTTCAGTTTTTTTTATACCATAGGTTTGAAAAAAGCATCCTACAGATATATTTATTGCACTGTAAAATATTTTACCAAAAGCCTTTCAGAACAGGACACTCCTGATCCTGGATGATTTTTTCCCCCCTTTCCTATGTTCACTACTCTGCCAGTCTGGGACTCATTCACCAGATATCAAATGTTTCTAAGCATCCCTTGCCTGGGCCAGTTGCTGGTGGAGTCACAGTCAGGGCTATAGCTCCCTGGAAGACTGGCTATTGGCAGTCCTAGTAGTAATTAGTGGCCAAAGTAGTTTGGGCCTCTATGTCATGAGACACTGCTTTTGCTCAAGGCTGTTCTCTACAGAGCTTCACACTCAACAGGAATTTTAATTTATAGTGTAACCTTTCATGATAATCAAGTACATATGGCACAAGACTTTGCTGAAGAATTCCTTTACCAATTCAGTTTTCAGTCAGGAACTCAAATCTTGTTATTGCAGTTGCCTTATGTGTTACTAGGGCAAACAACATCATTAAAAGGACAGAAAGATCCTTTTGCTGTGGTTTTCATTTTTCCAAGTTCAGATGATGTATGCAAAAATTATGTCTATAATATTTCTCATAGAGCTGAGGGTGACAGTGGAGCTTGAGAGGGTCATTTAATAGACAGAGAGAAATAATTTCTCAAATATTCAAATGCTTGGCAGAGAGATTTAGGGGATCAGAAGATCTATGGGCTTCAGCAGTCTTCAGAATTCTTTATTCAGGAAAGAAATGCAGCGTCTCAGAAAAATGCTTCCAGGACTGAATCCATCCCACTTTCACCTTGATGGACAACACACATATCGGGTCTTTTATGGTTATAAATCTTTCCATGGTGCTCTAGTATCTCACATGCATATTCTTCCTCATGAATATTTTTATTTTAATAACTGAGCATGGCTTACTAGACAAGACAATATCCCTAATTGTTGCAAGTAACTCACAGTGAAGTAGATACCCCAGGAAGCATCAAACATTTGCTGAAAAACACCCATTACAGCAGTGGGTTCAGTCCTAAAGGTATTACCAGCTTTTCCCTGATAATGGATGCTAAAACCAGCACGGACTTCATGGAATTTGGTGGATTTAGACTTGACTCCTGATGGGAATAAAGAAGCTGCTAGGAGATTGTAATGAGAAAAGCAAGCTTAAAAAAATTGAGAACTGGAATATAAGCAATCATCTGCATCCCAGCTTTGCCTCAGGGGACTGAGACCTGTCTTTTCTAGGTATACAGACAAAAAGTGTCAGTATTATCCACACGCAAGCCTAGGAGAATTAGAGATTACTGTTTGAGATTTGATATAGACCAAAGGAAAACAACTTGATATAGATTTTTTTTTAAAGTTTTAATTGTTTGCATCTTCTTTCCATTCTTTTCATATCATAACAGATGTATAATTAAGATGTAATACTTGTATCAGATGAAAGGAATAACAAGCAGGAAATAAAAAAGTAAATTTTGTCAGTCTTTAAAGTTCAAAGTAGATCCAGGTACTCTGAAAATATACAGAATATTTATAATATTTAAAGTATTTATAATCTCATTAAAAATCCTTTCATATTCCTGTGAATGGCCCATGGAAAAACTCAGAATTAAATATGTTTTTATAGAAAGCATTTTGATGTACCCATTTCATAACTCAACAACCATCCAAAGGGGAGAAAAAAGATGGAAGAAGCATTAAAGTCCAAGAAGTTTGGGCTTTGAAATGCCAGGATGGAGTACAAGTTGAAAAATCAGGGAAGCTTATGAAAAATTCCTGGTTCCAGATAAACTCCAGTTTGCAATCAAAACACTAGATAAAGTAGCTCCTCAAATTTCAGAGAAAAAAGAAAGAGATTTCTGAGCTAGGCAGTCTTGATCAATAGTCCACTAATGTAAGGTGTGTTACTCAAGTGTTTATTTGCCTGAACCTACTTAAAGTGCAATTCAGGACCAAGATCAAAATACTGACTGGGGTACCAGTTGCACAGATATCACCACCCTGCTGCTTAGAGGATGGCGCACTAGACAGGGATGCTCAGTTAGGCAAACTAAGACCGTAAGCTAAGTGGGCTTGTCACCACTCTGTTAAGAGAGATAAGCATTAGGAAACTGAATTGATGCTAGTAAAACATGGCGTCAAATGTCACTTAATGAACTTGTAACTCATTCTGTACTTACTTAGGCTTCCAGTGAATTTAAAGTACAGCATTGGATGGATGGTAGTACTCTAACATACCAAGAATTAAAAAACAAGAAAGAAAAAGATGTTATTGTTCCAATATCTACATCTAGGGAAGAAAAAAAAAAGAGTGATAATTACTAGGAAAGCACAAATGAAAAAGGTAGCTTTAGCCTCATCTGCTACCTGGACATCCTCAAAAAACCAAAGATCTAACAAGATTCTGTTAATCTTGTTTTGAACAGGGAAACAGAAATACTGCTGCAAGTTGCTGTTAAGAAAAGATGATGCCAAGGGGTGCCATAACCAGAAAGCTGAATCCATTATCTAATGCTGAGTGTAAGATCATTTCAGAGCTGCCTCTCTGAAAGGAATTTTTCTGATCTTTCTCCCCACTTTCTCCTTCTTAAACAAAACAGATCATAAAACAGAGAGAGCTAGGCAGTATATTAAACCAATTAATAGATGAAAATAAATGGAAGAAAGTATAGCCCTTTGGCTATTCTATGACCTCTGAAATTTTATACTGCAGCAGCACATTACTGGTACCTGTGTGAAAAAATATTTTATTTTTGTAGCATTTTGTAGAATGCAGCTTTTGAAATTGTAAAGCAATTTTCTATTTCTGCTGTCTGCTTTCTAGGTTTTTTTCCCATCCAGTGCCTATTACAGAATTCTTACATTATCTCTGGTAGTTACTATGATGAGCAGCAGCATCTGGGCCTGCCAATCTTTAAAATCCGTAAGTGGGCTACTGCCTGGAGGTATATTAACCTCAAATTTTTGAACTTCGTATTACTGCTTGCCTCCATTGGGTATTTTGTTGATTTCTTTCTGTGTATCTTTGATCAAAAATGGATTTTCATCTCAATGTTGTTGTCATTAAGTTTGTTAGCTTTTTCCCCTTTTACAGGATTAATCTGCTTTGTATGTGGCATTTTGAACTAACAGAATACAACATTGGGAAAATAGACTGCATTGGAAATACTCCCTCAGAGAAGAAAGAATGCATCGCATGGCCTTCACATGCCTTTTACTGCAGATATAACAAATCTATAACAGCATCCTCTTCTTCACCTCCCAACCCAGCTAGGTAGCTGCAATTTACAAGCAATGGATTGATTTTAGCAAGAAAGTCTCAACTGACACAGGAAACGTTCACTGCTGTGTCTGCAAAGTCACTGAAAATTCTGTGTATAAACTGGGTAAGAGCTCATGCAAATATCCAGCTGGGGATTTAGCAGATGGTCTCTGAGCACACTATGTCAAACAGTTCTATATTGTTCCCTAATGTTATATTCACCTAATATTAAGCATATGAAATGTTTACTCACATGCTTAAGCGTTTTGACCCAAAATAATTATATACTCCTGAAATAAGATAGCTGTTTTCAAGATTGTTCAAGAATGTTTAGTCATGACTTGTGTCCTTGGTACATGTATTTAAAACAACTTTATCGCAACAGTGACCTTTCTAGCAAACTCTGAAGGATGTATTGAGTATTTTTAGAACATTATCAGTTCTGTTAAACTGGACAGCTTTGTTCCTCATGGAATGTGTCGACAGCATATGCACCTTCCATATGCTTGAATTTTATTTTATTGCGAGCTTTTAAAATAAAACCATACATTGAGATAGGTGTGTTTTCCTATGACAAGGCAATAAGCTGAAAAAAGAACATAGAAAACATGATCCAGACTTCCTTTATCACCATTATGAGCAGCTGAACACTGTAAAGGGTAAACATGCATGTAAATTTGACTTAACTAAATTCTTCCTTTAGTCCCTCTGTCAGACTTTTAGAATTCACTGGCAAACTTATTCATCACCAGGCCCAAATGGTCTCAGAAGAGTAGTGAAGTCTCAGCTCATGTTTAATTTTGCACGTCTAGATGTGCAACAAAGGCATAAAAGAAAAATCACATATACAGTTATTTAATGAGTGGCAACGTAAACAACCCTGTCATCAAAGCAATCTTGTTTGCTAAGAATAAACACTTGGCAAGCAGGATGCTTTCCATTGATTCACTTCTCAAGGTAGCCCTTTGATAGCTGATTCTTAAGTTCCTTAAGGTACTGGCACAACTATTGAGTTCTGTGTTGTTAACAAAGCTTTCGCTCTTTGGTATCCAGTTCATCCCAGGTGAGTTCAGTGACAGATCTGGAGGCTAGAGATGCAACTTCTGAACACACCACTCTGTTCCTTTCTAGTTTAAAAGCCCTTTCAGTCTGCATGACTGTTCTGATCATTATGCTGTGGGGAGAGAAAACCAGACCAGGGAGATTCCGACATGCTAGAAGAATCTATACCTAGAAAACACTATGATGTTTCTCTAAACACTTGTTTGCTAATTCCCATCTGTGCTGCTCCTAAAATACATTCAAGCTCCCTCTCTTCATGTATTTAGACTGATAAAAATGATACATCACTCAGGCATACATACACTATTCCAGCATCAGCTGCACTGTTTGTGATAAGAACCAAAAAGATTGTGTTTCTCAAAACTCTTCCAAGCTGCACTGATCTAATAATTATGAAAATTGCATGACACTCCTACAAACCTGGCTTCTTAAATTCAGATGAAGCAGTCTAAGATGGACAAACATGCATGCATATAACATACACATACAAGAGCATCAAACAAAAACAAGGCAGTTTCTTTAAATCTGAAGATATAAAAGAATTTAAATATTTAAATGAAATGTAAATTCTTATAACTTTGGTTTCTTTTCAGAGAGGTCTTGTTAAACATTTCTGAACCGTCATAGGCAAAAAAATGAAAAAAAAAATGGTATAGGAGTAAATACATGAAAACATGTTTAAGAATCCTTAAGAGCAAATATGCCTGACAAAGGTAGATTCCAGTGATAATCTCAAAGCTTTGTAGACTCTTTACTACTCTCAGTGCAGGACAGCTCAAGAACATAGGAATCAAAAAAGAAATCAGTAGATGGTTGTCAGTAAAGTTTACAGAGTATCATGAAATAGGTTATTATAATACTGAAAAACATTCTGAAGAGTTTTAAATTAAAATATCAGAATCCCAGTCAACATCAAGGAGAACATGTTGCCATGCAGCTGTGTAACAAATAGTAAGGAAAAGTCAGATGAGTAATATTACCTACCCAGGGGGTGATGGTTACAGTCATGACTTAGGGCCCAATGAGGATGAAGGACTGAAACATTACATAAACCTGTTTTCAGTGAAACAAAATGAGATGGAAGATGCTTCTATGGTAACTTTCTAAAATGACGTTTATAGTGACTTGACCTACTATACTTCACAGTGGAAGGAATCTCGTCTGCTATAATTTTTCTACTTGTCTAGTGTCTGCTCTTGGATACACGCAAGGAAAGAAATTACATTTCCTGCGTTAATCTTTTCCTTATAAACGTATTTTGTACATGTACCCCAACCTTTCTAATCATTACTCCATTAAAAGGCGTTTAAAAACTTTTTTTAGATCAGTGAGACCGACTCTGTTCGGCCAGAATCTTCACTCGTATTTGTCCAAGTTAGGAATATTAGTAAGTTCAAAGACAGCAGATTTCACTTATTAAGAAACTAGCTAAGCTAGGTGATATAGAACTTTCTACAAAAAATATTTCCCCTTATGGTGTTACCCACAGTATGAACTTCAACAGTACTTGAAGTAACACCTACCATGCAGTTGGACCTTGGCTAGTATAAGTTTTACGTATCTACTTCCCATGCTGAACAGTTAACAAAAAAAGATGCTTTCTCATAGCTATTATGACATGGCCTGTTTGTGAAAGACTTCTAGAGCACTGGACTTGAGCAGAGACTCCAAGCTCATAGTATCTACTTTATCAGTACTGACTACTGCATCAATTAGGCAATAGTATCTGTGGATATAAGCTGGTACAAAGTCAATGAATTCCAGATAGAGAATAGAGCTTGAGGACTGGTATCAGTATGCTAAAAATTTCATTTAAGATCTTACCTCTTACTGGGTAGGCTTGGATCTATTTAAACATTCAAACTTCCTATTCCTTAAAAACCACACTATTTGATTTACAAAATTCTTTACCAACTTTAGCAATAATTGTTTTCCTAGAGCTACCAAAAGGCTGTTGCCCAAGAACACTGCAAGGATCCCAAGACCTTTGACAATAATCAAAATAAGAGCAACTAACTCAGAAGTGTTTCTTCCAAGACAACTGCAAAATCCTGTCAGGTTGCCAAACTCTTGTATTTTTCTAAAAAAGAAATTAATTTTGATTTGATGAAATAAGAAAGGAAAGATGCAAAATTTATGTGCCTATTTCAAGTTTAATTTCACAGTGGAAGAGCATTGAAGCATTTGAGTCCTGACTGTCCATAATCTTCATACCCTTTCTACAAGAGTTACTCAATCATTTTCCTCAATGAGTTAACATTCGTTCATTATCTAAACATCCAAGTTTTATTTACTGTTTCAGCATTTTGTATCAAAGTAATAATTTAGTTTGCCTAAAAATTGTTCCATTTTGAATTTGCTGTTTTACTGGAATCCCTTTCTTTTTTGTTCTAGAAAAGCAGCTTAGTGCCCACTTTACCTTCTGTAAAGCATTTATTGCTTCAGAGTTCTCTACATGCCTTTGTATTTGTCTCCAGATCTACAAAAGAGCCTAACATTTTCCATTTTCTTCTCATCTTTTTCAATGTTAGGAATCTCTGAAAACTAAATGTTTATGGGCTTGTTTCCAGTTGCTTCTGATTGCCAATGTTTGTTGCCTTTCTTCTCAGAACTCCTATAAAGTTTAGCAGCAGAACAGTGTAACTTGACCATCATTTGTTATGAGGGGATAAACACATACCATTATACTGGGGAGACTGTAAATAATAAATAATATACTTTGTGAAAAGCAAAATCTAACACTTTCATAAGCGTGTGTGTATAATGACATGCAAGAGAAAGAAGGAATAGACCTCCCAAATACAGGCATATATATAATAGAAAATGAATGTACTTCTGAATTCTTCCTAAAACAATTGTGTTCTTTTTATATAAATATTGAACAATTAGATCCTGGACAGATATAGGTAGATGTCCATGTAGCTACTTCTGCATTCACTGATAAAACATTTTAACCAATGTGATCTGTAATTCAGCTAAAAAGCCAAGCAACACATGTAGAAAAGAAACAATTGTTCCATCTTTTTTCTCCTGCAAACAAAAGGGTTTTTTTTTCCAGAAATGAAATTACGATTAAGTTTCGTTTCTCCTTCAAGCATGTAAGCATTTTCAATGGATTTTGTTTTATGAAATGGATGAATGCATTCTGCTTTTTTATTATTCCCTCTCTTCAGCCATGTTTGTGTAAGTTCATATAGCAAAAAACCCCTTCCATTTAGGCATGCTAGTACAAACTTAAAAAATGCTTTGACATAACAAGAAAATTGTAACTAAAAGAATGTCAGATAGAAGATTGTTCCATTATCGCTAACAGTTTAGCACTCTGCATTTCACGTACATTATCTGTAACAGCACACACCTATATGCTTTACAGTTTACAATTTATATTTTCTTACAATATCCACAAAGCACTTTTACGAACTAAGGGCTCAGATTTTCTGGATAGTAACTATTTCAAATTAGGTGCTGAAAACATTTAACGTCACATGCTTCCAGAAGTGTGCCCGAAATAGAGCTGTATTAGGCCCCATGATGAAGAAAGCATCCCCTACTCAAGTAGACACTCAACACTGAAGCCATGGTATTTGGGAGCCTGATCTTTAGTGCTTTTCCAATGACGCACTGCACATCAGAGTAAAGCAAGTAAACTCTTTTGTTGCTCACTTATTTTTTTATTCTTTAGCCCTTGTTGTAGAACCTACTGTTGTGATTCTATGGACTTCATCTCAAAAAGGCGGCAGTTAGGGTTAGAGGTATTCCTTATCAATTGTGTAATTTTCCAATTTATGTGCATTTTTAATTCCTAAATGCTATCATCAACTGCAAGAAAGAAACATTCTTGGGAAAACCCTTCTGAGCAGTAAAATGTGCTATTTAGAAAATGAATCAATCCTAAGACACTAACTGCTTTTCCATTTAGTTTCCTGCTTTGCTGTGCAGACCCTCCAGTGCAGAGGTAAGTACACAACTTTTGAGACAGAAGAATTACATGCAGCTAGTCCTGCATAAGAACACCTTGACACTGGGACTCCTAAAAGGTAAATTCTTCAGATGAACAAATGAGATTAATAATATATCCTGTAAGTTAAGCATTTTTCTGCTTGTAATATCTTCATATTCATAGCTCAAGATCTGAAACATTGCTGAAACATTAGTATTTTTAACTATTGTTTCATATGTAAATTGAATTAATTTTGATTAGGTAAAATAATTTTCTGGTGACTCATTATTCAGGTCTATAATGTTTAGTCTTGTTAATATTTATTGTAAACAAATGCCAATGGGAATGAGACAACCCAAATGAGATCATATAAAATCACTTTATTACATACATGTAAAAATTAAAGATTTTGCAATTGACATGAATAACCTAAGATGCAAAAGCAGATGTTGATCAGCTATTTCCAAATCTCCTCTATGATTTTGTACCATGAACACACTGTAGTAAGCAAGAGCTGTGGATATCTGAGTATACCAGTGGAAATATACTGCTTCATGCTTTCCATGAAATAACATGCACTGCTTTAAGTACCCTATCTCCCTTGGGAACAACAGTAATTACATGCTAATTCATTTTAATGCTACCACATTATCATCTGATAATCATGCAATTAACTGAAGTCACCACCAAGGAGTGTGAAGAGGTCAGAGAATCAGAACATACTCTGGTAAGTAACGAGATCTTTAAATAAATGGGGTGTTTTAACAAGAGCCAATAGAGAGATTTAAAGGGTGGTGTAATAATGATTTAGACCAACATCAAAATTAGACTGTAAATGGACACAAAGCACTATAGAAATAATGCAGATAAACTAAGGTAGCCAAACTGAAATGAGGAGAAAAAACAAAAACCAAACCACCTAATACACCAGTACCTTAAAATTTCAATTCATTGGATGAAAAACAAAATATGTTTGAAAAGATGATTGGAAAGTTTGAGTATCCAAATCATGGAGAATTGACAGAAAACTTTACAAGACAAAGATTTTCCTTTTCTTGTACTTAGGTCCATCAGGATAATATTCTTTGAGAAACTTAACAAGAAAAGTGTTAAGAAAAATTGTTAATGCGATATTGATCAATTGAAAAAAATGCCAGAAACCTGGTATTACAGCTGTCCATGCTGCTCACAAGAGCTGAGTAAATACTGTGATGAATATCACTTCTTTTTGTAACTTCTGGTTGATTCACACAGAGATTCTTTGAATATGCACAGATGAAGAATTATGTGTGTTGTCTGCCTATTGCAAACATTTGACATTTGAAATTCAGGCTGTGTTGGTTAGCTTTGATTAGATACATGAATTACACAGGATGTTTGTTCTGATTGGAGCCCTTAAAAATCAGGTTTTCAGGATGAATATTTACATTTACAAGCTCAGAATTTGATCATCATGAGTATCTTCTAGCAGTCCATGAAAATTGCTAATTTTCTAAAACATTTTTGCCACAAAATTCTTGTGCTCCATATGTATACGGAGGGAACACAAAAGAAAAAAATGAATAAGTGTTGTCAAACCAAATCAGTGCAGGTATTTATTTAACTTTAAAGTGTTTGCAGTGGCCTGATATAACAATATTCTAACATCATAAGGAAAGTGCTTTTCCAAAGTATTGAAGCAATTCAAGTAGCAAAAGCACTTAGGAGAAAACAATTGCAACACAGGATCTGAAATCAATTAAGCCCTCTAAAACTACCTCATTTTAAGTTCTGACTATTTTTTGTCTTTCTTCTTATGTGTTATTCCTCATAGATTCTCTATTTTGTTTTCCAGACAAACTTCAATTGTCCACATTTCCAAAGCTGAAAGAGTTGAATTTCTGGAATTTAAGATTTCATGAGCAGAATAATTAAGAAGCTCAAGCTAAAAATATTTGAAATTACTATTGTAGAAGAAATAGCCAAGAACCAAGATTTTTAGAATTTGAGTTTAGGAAGTATTATGCGAAGAAAGAATAGGATGTATTCGGAAAAAAAAATGTAAATTGAATGTCACAGTGAAAGACAAAGACCTGATCAGATAGAAACATGAACAGAAACATTTGGGAGAGAAGTGACAGCTAGGAATCAAGTCAGATTTAAGGCTGCATGATAGAGGATCAGAAAAGACTGATCAAGAAGGATCACTTAATTGATAGCATCAAATGTCACTGAAAGACCCAGCTAGACAAAAAGCAGTATCAAGCTAGAATTAGTCAAAGCGGATCTGTTGGAAACTTAAAAAATATAGATTTTGATATATGACGCTATTTAAAACCTAACATTTTTCATAGAATGACTTTTGTGTTGGACCTTTCATATTATCCTGAATACTAAACAAGAGCTTTCAGTTTCATAGCAGTTCTAAATGAAATTAACAATGAAGTTAACAAATGGTATCTGGAAGCATCACCTTTTAAGGAAAAGTGTTGCAATTACCATAAAGACTAGTCTGTTTACAAAGGCAGTCCTTAAATATTTTGGAGCTATAACATGTTTCCTATTCACAGAAATTGTATGACTGTTCACAAAGCACTTTTATTTAAAATTTTGTATATGTATACAGCCACAAAGGGTTTACCATTTGAGTATCTAAAATTTGAAAATGTCTTCAGATAATTTGCAAAAATTGTATTTGATATGTCCAGATATTGTAATGTTCTTTAAGCTTTTTCTTTTAATGAAATGATATTCAGCTGACATGTCTCTGATCAGGCAAAGTCAGGAAATAATACTTTTGGATTTGGTACCCAGCATTCTGGAATCTTAAATACAGTTATTAGATACACATCTAGGGCACATGAAAGATAGGTAAAATATTCAGTAACATTAATGTAATTGAAAAAATATAATGAATATATAGGTTTTCTGGCAGCATGTTCTATAAATGTAAAGAGTGAATATCTTGACAGCGATACCATCATAGTAACAAGAGATGGGGTAAGATATTTGCTATATGCTTACATGAAGATAAATTTTCCAGGTTCATTTGCAAAATGCATACATCTTTATTAATAATGTCTAACTCCTAAATCAAAAACTGTTTTACTTTTACATGGAAGTATTGTTCCACTCTTCACTTCGTTATTTTTATTGTTTCTATATGCATGCATACTAGCACAAATGTCTACTCAAAGTAATTAATCTTCGGTTACAGCAGAAATCCAATTGAAGCATTTGTGACATCTGCATTAATACCAAATGAGTTCATTATGATTAATGCTGTTTAAAAGATATCAAAGGAAATAGTATTGATTAGGCAATTATTTTGATGTATTAAATTTTACTGTAATTTATATCAACTTCAGTTTTTGAACAATTTCAGTGCATATCAAGTCTCAACATTGTCTAATCTAGAAGTCATGACTGGGATACAAAATGTACCTTCTATGACAATACAGGACACCTTGTTCCTGACTCAGAAGTCTGCTAAACAACTGTTTTCACAGTAGTTATTTTTCCCTGAGGACAGTTTCAGCAAAAGTCAGTATCCTCACAAGCTCTTCCCCAAAGCAAGTTCATCTAGCTAGTTCTCAAGGAGGATTAATATGAAATCCAAAGACTATTTGTGTTAATAAGGACAGAAATTGGCTTTTAGCCAGCATGCCACATGGTTGACCATCTAGGCCTCCTTTATTGATTATTTTGTTGGAGTCTACTGCAACATCTCCTGGTTGATTAGTTAAAATAAGCAAAAGCAGATGGTAGAATCCGTTTGCCTCAACATTTTCAAATGGGGGAAAAAAACCCCTGATCCCTAAGGGCATGGATACAATTTGACTTTCCCTTCATAACAAAATAAATAAATTTAAGGTTAACACAACAGTCTGGAGTGTAGGCTACCTAGATTATTGCTGTGTACCCTGTTGGCTCTGGACCTTGGAGAAGGACCTTGCACAAATATAGGCATTAGAAAACAACAAGTCTCCTAATCAGTCTGTAGTTTCTCTCAATATGCATGCACTGGGAGGAAGACTGGACAACTGTTGTCTTTGCCACTGCTTTTACTTTCAGAAGACAAAGGATCTTGATGTCTTTGAGACCTCTGGTAAATGTTGTTGAAGTCAAGTGTATCAAAACCAAAAAAAAAAACCCCAGGAAAACACCAAAATTACATCAACTCATGATTTCAGAGAAATGTCCAAGGCAAGAAGGGCATTGAGTTAGTATTGCAGCTATTTATTTTACTGTATGAGTGAGTGTTGTGGCAAAATCTTCCATCCAGCCACTTAGGTTGCACCAATAAAATGCTGTGATATTAATTACTATTAATATTAATTTAATTGATATTAATTATTTGGGAATTGTTCAAAACTGCATCAGGGGAGGCTCAGACTTCCTGATATCAGGAAGCATTTCTTTACAGAGACAGAGATCAAACACTGGAATAGGCTTCCTAGGAAGGTGTTCAATGCCCCATGCCTGTCAGTGTTTTAGAGGCATTTGGACAATGCCTCTAAATGCTCTAACTTTTAGTCAGCCCTGAAGTGGTCAGGCAGTTGGACTAGATGATCATTGTAGTCCCCTTCCAACTGAAATATTCTTAAAGACTTCTCTCACAGAGAGATGAAAGAGTAGTAAAAAAATGTCTGTGGCACTTGGATTCCTTGCAAACACAGACCAGTCAGAAAAAACTAGTTATAACCTAGAATCTCTTTAATTGCTGCCCAACACCTTCTGGCAGGGCCCTTGGAGTACACTGTTTGAACTGACTTGTTAGCATCACCAGCTCTGCCCTGCTTGCATAGCCAGGGGCTGTGCCCTGTCAGGCAGGCACAGTCCCACCTGTGCTGTTCCACTCAGCCCCAGTTTGCCTTCTCTTTGGTACCAGACCTAGTCTTGCCACTTCCTGACACCTTCCTTTGCTATAAATTTGAAATTCTATAGCAGGGGTGGAAAGAAGACCATATTCTTTTGCCTTCTTATAAAGCTCGGATAATACAATGTCCTTTAAACATTGCCATTAAATGTCGAAACAAACCAAAATCATCACTGGGAATATCACTACTGCAACAGTGGAGGGAATACAGAAGGTACCTGTGGCATCACAGTTACAATAAAATTATCAGAAAATGTTTACTCTTTTTTCAGGCTGCCATGCAACCCAGAAGTATCATCCCCCCCAGTCTGATCAAGAGTAAGTAAGTTAACTAATATTTAAATAAGATGGAGAATAAGTTTGAGCAGCCAAACAAAGAGAAACCGATCTCATTCCTCAGATGGTGCTTTCAGGAACATACAACTTCATTTTACAACATGCAGATAAAACAGAAACTTGAAGAAATCAACCTATGATTTCTGTATTCACAAATAATATTCACTGTAGTGATAGTCCCAGAAGTTATCAAGCATTACAAAGCATACAAAGAAGAACACAAACAATCTTATGACTGTGTTGGCTTTTAACTAAGCTGCCTGGAGTGATGAAAGATGTCTGGAGGAACATTAACCTGATCCTCTGACTACACGATAGGGCAGATCATGAGAAGACAGAGTCTGGTAACCATAAAAACATATTTTCATAGCAATAAATTCAACTGTCTTAATAAATGAAATAAAGCATTTATGCAGACTTTGATCTATTTAAAATAAATACAAATGGTGTTTTCATGTAGGAATACAAAATTTAGTCTCCTTAAGAACAGTGCAGGCAGAATAAAGGACTTGTTAAAGTAATGCTACTTAAAGCATTGCCTCATGATAGTCCAAACCCACATTTAGATAGAGAGGCCCACTGCTCACTTTTCATAAGAACTAAAGTCACTGAAGTCACTCAAGGGAAATTACTCTTTGTGCAAAATCCCTGAGCTCAGAGACAAGCGACTCAAAGGGAACTCTCAGAGCATTGTCACAACCACCGAAGTGCCTGCCTTGGACTGTTGGGTTAAAGCTGTTGAGCACAGCAGGGGCTCTGCAGGAACTGCGTTGCCAGGATTGTAGGCATCCTGCTGAGAGCAGGGGGTTTGATAGGAGTGAGTGCAAGACCCCAGCTCAGGCAATTATCCCTGGCCAACTAAGCCTGGATACAGCAGGGTTGAGCATGAACTCAGCCAGCATCAGTGGGTGGAAATGGAGCAGGGAGGATCCAAACCAGGGTCCCAAACCTCACCAGCACCTACATGAGACATGAAGATCATGGTAGTTTTTGGTACTCTGATTTCAAGCATTGGTGTGAGAAATCTTCATAGATGAAGGAAACAACTTTCTTAAGAAATCTCTCTCCTTCACTACACCGAGGAAAAAAACTGCACGTCTTGAGGTACTAACGTCCTCAAGATATTGCTGCATAGAGACCTGTCCTACATTTCCAGCATGACTAAGATAATACATTCTGAGGAAAGACAAAACAAAATAAACAAAAAACCCCGTCCTGGGACAGAATCTCTTTCCCCTAAGCTTTCTGTCTCATTTAAGTCTTCACACATATATTAAGTTTAAAGGCTAAGCTGCAGCAGAGCCCCGAGCCTATCCATCTCTCCTATTCAAACTATTCTGAGTCCCAGTACGTGGCAAATTACACTGGTGTTCCTAAAACAGTAAATGTTTCTCCCCTTTGTTGCAGTCTGAGATGGAATGGACAGCGTAGACTAAAAGGGCTCAGAAAACCAAAACACTTACGGTCACGGATATATTTCGTGTCGATGAGTGACACAACTTCTCCGTTCCGCAGGAGAAGCCAGGTAGGTCTGCATCACAGTTCCTCACACAACTTCTCTGTCCTGCGGCAGAGGCCAAGGCAGTCAGGGAGGCGAGCGCAGCAGCCCTGGCCGGGCTGGCCCCGCTGTTAGCCCCCCCATTGCTGCGGAAGCCCCCTCCTGGTGCCTCCCCTTCACTGGGCACCGCCCATTTATAGGGTCGGGCAGAGAATGCCCGATTCTGATTGGCTCCCGTTCCCACCTGACGACTGGCCGTGGCTGCCGCTCGCTCTGGCACGTAGGGGCGGAGGTTCTGGAAGGTTCTCTGCGGTGCCCTCAGGGCCGGTAGGCTGCAGGCCCAGAGGCCTCTCTGCCCCTGTGAGTACTTGACCCAGGCTGCAGCCGCTCACTTTGCTGTTAAGAAAAAGTGTCAAACAAAACAAAGTAATCATGACATTTTTGTATTTCAGGCCACGTTCAAGAAAAAATGTAGTGGTACCTTATTTTGAAAAGCAGCAGTGGCTAAGAAGGGAATTTTTTATCCAAATAGTATGCTAGTGTTCTTCTATTGGATTGAACAGGATTTAATACTGGTTTTGGAAATTATAACCAGAATATTGGAGATTTAGTTTTCCAAAGTAGCCTAAGTTAGATGTTTTAAGTCCACTTCATGTAGCCTTAGGTTGCAGATAGTGGCACACAGGAGTAATTGAACAGCTTATATTTTAAAAAACGAACGAAGAAACCAGGCTCCCTCCAGCTCCAGCATAAGTTTTGGAAAATTTGGCAGGTGAAGGAACTGAGGTTACACTTGGCTTCTAGCTGTCTGGCATAGGTCATAATTTCACAGGACTTTGTTTAGAGTTTCTACTCTATACATCTGGCCGAACCCCAGCCTCCCCCCCTTCTTAATATTTTGGTGTGATACATAGAAGTAAATTTTCATAAATGGGTAAATTCAAGTGGGGAAAAAAACAATCCTAAATATGCTGCATCTAAATATACACAGGTATTTTGCAAATCCACAGGCCTTTTTCCTTTTAAACGGTAACACAGTTCACTATCAATTTGAAGTATCATTAGCAGCAGTAAAGAACAACTGGAGATGCTAATAACATTTATTTCAGGGCAGACAGGTAAGTTTTATAACAGCAATTAATATTTTATCAGCTATTTGTTTTACAAATTGTATAAATGTTGTAAACTTTAGAACCTTATAAATCCTTTAGTCAGTGGTATTTCCAAGGATGAGCAGAGATTATCTGAAGTTAAATCTATGGTGGTTTTTTTCGTTCAAAATTTACATATTTGCCCAGATGTGATGAAATTTATGTAAAGTCTGTGTTTTGTTACTGACTTCTCTTGGCTAGCATCAATGGAAGCATATAATTGAGTCTTGATTATGGTTACACTAAAATAACTTTTTTTCTTTAAAATAAAACCCTTCTCTTTTTTATTCATCAGATCAAGCAAACATTATCCACACTTGTCAATTATCAGACTTTGTAACACTGAAACTTGTCGTTCCACCTGGACATAGTCACATTAAAATTCAGAGAGTGGGAAATAATACCCAGTGCTGCCAGTCAAGTAGGAATCCTTTCCT
>NW_008824053.1:9185075-9193430 GCF_000699105.1 Pygoscelis adeliae | reverse complement strand
TTAAAGTATAAGATGTCTGTGGAATACTTTGGGATCTTTTTATGTATGAAGGAACATAAAGGCAAGACGGAGTTATTGCTGGAAGACAATGAGAAGAAAATATTAATCTTAGCCCAAAACAAATCTAGCAGACTTTGTTTGGAAAGCATATTTGGATATATAGCATATTGGAGCTTATGATGAGAAAAAAATATTATTATTCAAATGTTTCAATATGAATATAGCACAAAAATATTTTCAGTGATTTACTCAAGAGTCACTGAAACCATCAAGGCTACTCTTAACCTGGGGTAAGTTAAAGATATTTTTATTTCATTTCATTTCATTTATAATTGATACAAACCTGTCATACTGAGAAGTGATAGTGCACTGGAATTGCAAACCCTTTCAAAACGTTGTCTGGCCCAGCAGTTGTACATACCTGCCAGACAATAGTGATAGCATAAGGGAAGAGTGGCGACCTCTACACTTTGCTGTCAATTGCTATTTCTTGCTATCATGCATAATAAGGATTCATTTTCAAACGAGTGATTATTTCAGGAAATTCTACCTGGGAACAAGTACTGAGCTCTGGAACTTGACAAAATGGTACTTTGCTCATCTCTCATTTGGTGTTTTTCAGTAATGGATATGAAGCTTTCATGCTCATCTACACATGCCTGAAATGAATAATTTATTACAGTAGTACAGACTTAACACTGTGAACCTAAAATTCAAAGAAGGTAATAGTCAAAGTCATAGATGATAAACTGGGCCATAAAACATGTTCATTCTTCTGCCGTCTTCATGAAGTGATATGATCTTCAATGGATATAACTCTCTCTTTCTTTTTCTCTGTAGAATATAGATTAATTAAAATAAATGAGAGACTTTTGTTCTCCATACTGGGAACATGAAAAGCATCTTAGGAACTTTATGTGGATCACTGGGAAATAAATTCTCTTAGATGAGTTGACAAAATATGTTGAATCATGAAGCATCTCTGCTACCTTCTAGCCTCTGACCTGGTCAGTCAATTGAATCTTCTCAAAGCAGAGAGTGAAATATGTTTTATTCATGACCAAGAGCAAATAAGAGAAGATCTCTCATCTTATTGTAACGAGAGACTCACTTTATCTCTAGAGAAGAATCCTCAACTGTTTGTAAAGAACAACCTATAGTTGATGAGGTATCATTGCTGATTCTGTGGTCAGAAAATTTAGGCTTTTTATGGGTGCCTATTTGCCTCTGTAGTTATCCAGATCTTTCATTTGTAACCACCAATATTTGTAATGGTGTGCTGCCTGTGTCCAATGTCAGTCTGTTAGGTGATAATGCCTTTGGCATTGGCAATTCTAAACAAGAGATCCTCATTCCTCACAGTTGGGAAGTAGCTGGATTATATAACTGTGCTACCCCAGTTAACCAGCAACTCAAAGGTCTGGTTAAGCTACTGTCTTGGAGATGCAAAAACAAGCTATTGGACAGGCTGGAAGACATCAGAGCCTGGCCTGGCAGATTTTCAAATATTCACAATTAATTTCACATGAGAAGTGGATGCCCAGCACTTTGAAGACAGAATCAAAACCCAAGGCATAGATCTCCGATTCTTTTAACTGTGAAATTACCTTTGAAATGGAAATTGGACATATAAGTTGTTTGTCACAATATTCCCCTAAAATAATGGAGGAAAAATCGGAAGCCCCCAAATTTCTCTTATAATACCCATGACTGCAGATCATGAAAATAATGCAAGAATCTTAGCCTGATGCCTTTCTATTGAGTTGTATTGATTATTCTTCTTAGAAAAAGTGACAATCAGTCTGGCTTGTTTAAGGATGTGCAGGAGATCAGGGAGACAGCTGGGAATAGAAGTCCAGTAGTCCAGTTCCTACTGAAAGGCCATTTTTCTGTCTTTAAACTATAGTGTTCCTTATAATTTTTCTGCTGATGCTTGATATAAATCAAAGTCTTAACTTCAGCTTAAAGTTTTGTGTCTGGAAATTCTATAGCATCCAGTAAAAAAAAACCGTATAAAATATATCATGAGATCATAAAACTTTGCCATTCACTAAGTTTTGAATTTTTTAAATTTCAAGAGTATTGATAATTCTATTGTAAATAACCTCTCATAGTTCAGGTCACTAGTGTAGACACAAGGTTTGGGGAAATTGAATAAGAAAAGCTAATAGAAGAAGAACACAGCTTTATCCTTTCTAGCTATGAAATCATTAACAATGAAATGTCCTTCCTTATAAAATCTCTCATTTCTTTCCTAAGAAAAACATTGTTACAATTTTAAGTCTAAAATTTAATTTCCTATTTTTATTAAAAATAACTGTAGGTAGCAGGATAATAAACATTAGAATTTTAAATAAGATTAAGATTTCTAAATAATTTATAATTAAATGAATGCTTGTGAGATTAAATTTATTGTAATGTTGAGCACAGGCTAATACCTGAAAGACTGAAGCGTCTTTGGGCTACGTTAGCATAATTAAACAGTGATCAAACCTCACTTATATTACCACTTCTCACACCATAAACTGTAAACCAAATGAAATATTGCAGTTAATATGTGGAAGAGAGGAAAAAATTCTTACAATGTCAAAAGGAGGGCAGTTTTGTCCTTTTTCCTCAAGATTGAGGTGCAATATTTTAATTGTCCCTAATAACATTTCTTAGAACTGAGTATTTCACACCATGCAGTTATCTAGAAATTAAAGAATATTTTAAAAAATCCAGAATAAAGTGCTCTGGAATTTGTCAGAAAGTATGGAAAAAAGACACATCTTTAATATTTATTCTGACTAGGATATAATATCCAAGATGGCTCCTATGAAAAAAAATTCTAAAAAGAATTATTACTCCATTTTCACTTTTGATTAAGATTTTAAACATGTAAGACCTGCAATCCTTGGGAGATGAAAGAAATTATACTGAAAACAGTGGAATTTCTGAGGACAGACATTTTTTGCCATAAGACAAATTTTAACCAATTTTGCCTGAGTGAAACAAAAAATTGGCTCTATATTTTCAGACCCTGGAGACAATGCCATTGATTCTATTTAACGGATTCTTTCTCCATCCCTCCCCCTTTCCCCCACCCTGACCTTTTTTTTCGTTTCACTAAGGGCTGCAATGTAATAAGTCATCTGATTCAGATCATAAGAATGTGTCAGACAGTGAATTACTGCATACATAGTAGTACATAACATTATTCCCCTGTTTTTATAAGGACAAAACTTAGCAGATTTTTGCAGAAACATTGAGATTCCTTAAGGTGGTTGTAAATAATCGGTTTCTTGGATTTTTCATTTCAGTTTAGTGGTTCGAGACTTCACTGTGATATGATAATGAGCATATGCATATGTGAGAATAAATAAATACCTAAGTGGAGTAAATTGATTGACTTCGAGAGAGTAATTAGCTAAATAAATATTTCTTAATATTTTTTGTTTAAGTTCATGTAGGCTTTTATTTATTTTTTGAATAAAATAACTAGCAAATTCTCTGTGGTAGAAGAATAGGACAACATTGTGAAAACAAAGTTTTCCACAGAAACAAAGAGAAAGTCTAGTGACTCTTGACTTTATAGAAATCTGTGAACTAGTGATAATCTGAATTGAACTACAATTCAGATCAATTACATCCAGATGAATAATCTCAGGTCCATATAGTGTGGAATGGTGATTAAATCTGGCAGCATGCATCACAATCGAGACAAACAAGAGTTGGTTCTTGGAAAGAAAGGTTTAGTGTTTATTCTACACTGAAATAAATAAAATTGTGATCCTCTCATGAGGTTTTTTAAAACCTCCAAATTCTTTGGTATCCTTCTATGTTGATATGCACATCCAAGTTTACTTGACAAATCGTTGCTTATTGAAGTCATTAATTCCAATTAGAAAGGCTGTCTTCATGCCTGTTTTTATCTCATATGGTCTAATCCACAGAAGAGATTGATTAACAATACATTTTTGAAGAGGGCTATTGTTGTTTTGTTTTAAGATAAAATTATCTTTCTTTTCATTACATAATTAGTATTATTAATGATTTGCAGTATTTAGCTCTGCTGTGAGAGGATTTGATTCAGGCTGTTCTCAATAATCTTAGTACTTTCAAGAGCAAATAATTTCTGTCAGGGACCTTTACTCTTCACAGTACTCTTCATTCAGCATTCTGCTCTTCACTAACGTATTTTTTACCGCCAGGTTATCCTACCCTGCTGTAATTTCTAATATTCAATATTAGTTGCAATAAAGAGTTTATTCAACAAATACAAAAGAAGAATACAGAGAGGGGTTCAGCTTTGGTGGATTGTGAAGAAATCACAAGGAATTATAGCAATGAACTTCCCCATTTGGCTGGGGAAGTAGATGTAGTATTTTACCTCTTTAAATGGAGAAGAATGACTAAGTAAGTTGTGAAGATTGTGTCAGCTTTTGTAATTTCACTTTGGAGGCAGGTGGGGACACCTGAGGTCAGAACAAAATGTAACAACTGAACTCCATTAAAGTAATACTAAAACAGTTTTCCTAACATTTCTATTATGGATTAGTAGTTCCTAATGACATTGCATAACTTTTATCTTAAAGAAAGCATGACATTAATTAAAGTAAACCTTACCCTTCTTTCCTGTTTAATATCAGGTCATTCTGACCATCTTTTCCACTCTAATTCTCCTCCACCAGTATTACTACTTAATAGGTTTAACAATTATTTTTCCTATTTTCTGGTAGCTTAGACTCTCTTATGCCCCTTAGTAACCCTGTTATAAAAACACTTCACCTAACATAACTTTAATCCTGTTTTATAAAACAGGATTCCCATATGCCTGAGAGCCTCTGCTGATGACTCCTTTTAAGACATACAAAGTCACAAAGATTGTACCGCTAACCACAACCCTCTTTTTTATCTACTTTTCCTAATTGCCTGTGTATTCATGGGACATTCATCTGATTTTCAGTGAGGAGAACATGGCATTATTTCGGCATTTCCCCATGGTGAGGTGTTTTTTGCTGTTTGTACTCTGAACAAAAATCAGAAAATACTGTTAATTTTTTATTAAACTGTTAAGAAGATTATTAATTGCTTTGCAATGAATATAAGATCTGATTAATTTAGAATGAATATTAAAATATTACATACAATCCTAAAGAACTTATTTAGAATAATTTTTCACATTAATTACAAAAAGAAACTAGTTTTGTAAAAGGACTTTATTTTTTGCCAGAGACATGTGTCTTTAGGTGTTTTCCTTGACTGGAAATTTCAGCTTGGGTTTTGCTCAAACAACCTACTTGTAGGTTTCACAGAATAACTTCCTTCTCATCAAAATAGATTTAAGATGTCAAGTATCATTACATCCCTTCATGGCAAAAAGAATTTTGAAAATGGAAAAACAGTTGTTGGAAAGCTCAGGCAAACATCTATCTGCCATTTCAAAATAGCAGAATTCTACTGGATAGACCATATACAGGGACTCAGAAAAGCTATTTAATTCATTCTGCAGTGAGTTTTTATGTCTTTATGTCTCTGTATGTTTTAATCCTTTTGTCTATGTCATTCATTTAATGAATTTTCTTTAACTCCTTATAGTACTTACCAGATAATAATATATTAATTGAAAAATTAAATCTGGAAAGAAATACATGATTGGTGACTATGAACATAATATAAACCTTGACTATTTTTTAGGAAGAAAAAAAATCTTGATGACAGGAGATCTAGAGGAACACAAGGCAGGGGGGTTGTTTGTTTTGTTTTGGTTTTAATGTTTATAGTTTGAGTTATCAGTTTAAGGAAAAAAAAAAAAGCAGAACAAAACAAAGCACACAATACTGAGGAACTCATTATAACCGTGTAGAACTTCCACTGCTGGATGTTCACGAGGCTGCTGCTATTCTGCAGTTCCAGCACGCCACATCCTGTACTTGATAAGTTTTGCTGGAGGTCAGTAGGCTGCATCCAAGACCTTTGGCTGCATCCTCCCTGGTACAGTTTGATATATTGTCTTTTTGGTTTTTTTACACCTTCAGGAAGGTAGAACCTCATTCTGCAGCTGCCCTATGTCTTCAACATCACAAATGACTCCACAAGACACCTCAGTAACTTAAACATACCTTTTTCAAAGCTCTGACCTGAGGCCAATTTTATTTTTCTCCTCAAAAAACACCTGACACAGAAATCAGAGTTACCCTTCAAAAATTCCAACACTGCTTAGTTCTTAGCACAAGAAGTATAAAGGTTGGAAAAACAATAAAACCACTTGTAGTCTTTTACTGCCAATTTTCTTTGCCACACCCCCTATCTTTTGTGGTAAATATGGAGCTTCTTTCATTCCTATCTCCACAACCAGTGCTCTTCTTTTCTGTCCAAACTTCCTAACTCCTTTTCCTGTTCCTGTGATTTTGGAGTTAAAACCAACACCTTCATTCTTTATAGATATGCACATTTCTTCAAATCTCATCCTCACTGAGAAAAAGTGTAACGCAGTTTTAATGTTGTGGATTTTTTTATTTTATTTTTCCCTGGTTTTTGTTTGTTTGTTTGTTTGTTTGTTTGGGGGGTGTGGGTTTTTTCTAGGGGGGTATTTTGGTGTGTCCCCCCCAGAAGCTGACTATGAGATTGGGTTAAGTTATTCTGTTAAACATTTTATTGTCTGAAAAAGGTGAATGTGATTCTTCTGGTCACTACACACAAAGTTAGTTTGCACTTGGAGTAATTTTAGATTGTAAAAATAAATCTTAAAAAAGGTAAAGTTACTTTCATTTTGAATTTTTCATGAATATTTTTTAAAGGATAAACTAATTGTTCCTTCCCTCAAATCAACCAATCTCAGACTCAAAAAACATTCTTCAAGCAAGTTTTCATTTAACTAAATAAAAATCATTTTGTAAAAAAAAAAAAGAAAAAGAAATTAATTATGTTTTAAAGTTTTTACATATTGTTCTCTTCCTTTTTCAAGGAAACGGGGGTAAAAAAAAAGCAATACTGATGGATAACGCACAATGCAGTGTTCTGGCCCCTCTGTCTGGAGAAATGAGAAGAGGGTAAAATAATATAGAAAAAAAATAGAAGTAGTGAACTCTGTTCAACAGCCTGTATCAAAAGCATTACCAGACTGGCTTTTTTCTCTCCCCTCAGTTCCCCTTCATGATGACTTTTCTCCTCATGAGTCCATATTATCTTTCTTTATCTCATCTCTTTCACTTTTCTTTCTGCTAGAAGTCAGCAAGGGCAAAATTAGTTCCTATCACACTGTTCACTCTGCTTGTTGGCCGCACCTCTTACTACATCCCATACCTGTTTTGCTGAATCTATCAGTTTTATGGGTATTTCTGTACCACCATTTTGGCCTGGTCCCTGTATTGCACCTAGGCCCCAATGCACTACAGGTAATATAACTAGTACTTCTACTACTAATAATCCATATTACACATACACTAATTCATTATTGGGTTTCCTTTTGGAGTGAGTCAACTAGTTGCCAGTTTTGGAGAGAAAACCTAGGGATTTTTGACCTTTTTTATCAGCTCCTAATAGATGGTGTGGATATAGGATATGCCAGGATTGCACCCATGACAGTCCTCTGCCTTTTATCTCAGCAGGTCTGATGCCCCCAAGCGTCCTCAAATATAACACCTCAGGGCATATACTGTTAAGTTAGACCTATATGTAACTTCAGAAATTTTGTGACAGAGATGCATTTTCTATTTTTAGTTTGTCTTCTTCCTGGTTCCTCTGCCTCCTGCTCTCTTGTTACTTCAGACATGCAGCCCTGTCATTCAAACATCCATCAGCACCAAATAGGACTGAAATTTATTTGTTTTGATTTATTGCCTATAATGTACTTTGTTTATACAGTTTCCGGCAAATTTAAATCCTATCGGTATCATGAACAATGACAATTAAAGAAGAGAGTATCTACCATTATCATGACTACTCTTGTTTCAAAAGTAAGCCATCCTATCAAGCTTATTGAGAAGTAAAAATCATGGGATATTACAGTTCTCAGGAGATGTCACTTTTGGATCCAAAAATAATTACTTTCTTCCATGATAAGAGAATGATGTGCTCCTGAACCAAGGCAGGGGATCACATATCCAGGAATCCTTGAACATATCCTGTGGTATGTGGGCATTTTCTATAAGCATTAAAAGCTTATCTTTCCTCATCCTTTGTCCATAGCCAGTATCTGGAAAACTACTATCAAGTATTCATCTTAACTTCTGATGGATTACCGCCTTAAACAATGGTCTGAAATGATGAACTCTAGCAGCTCTCTACTAGCTGGACAACTTGCAACAAGAAGGTACGAGAGACTTGCTGTAGATTTCAACACGCTTTTCTAATCCATCATAAAACTAAAAC
>NW_008824053.1:9167559-9185050 GCF_000699105.1 Pygoscelis adeliae | reverse complement strand
GTTATGTAGGTGGCACATGCAGATAAACAAAACCAGGCTACACCCTCTGCAATCCTATGAAGGGTAGTACATACAATCCTATGGAAGAGTGCTTCCATAACCACATTTACACTCCATGGAAAAATTCTTACCTCTATTTACTTTTTTCCTATTCTGTATCTCATACAGCAGAAAGTGGATAATACTATGCCATCTTCTCTCAGTTTTAATCCTGCAGTGGCGTTTTGCCACTGTGAGCTGGGAAATGGAAGACATGCTTAACTCTAACTTTTTAGCACCTCAAATGATTTACCATTGTCATGGTTTAACCTCAGTTGGCAACTGAGCACCACACAGCTGCTCGCTCATTCCCCCCCACCCCCGGTGGGATGGGGGAGAGAATTGGAAAAGCACAAGTGAGAAAAACTCGTGGGTTGAGATAAAAACAGTTTACTCCCGCTACAAAAACACAAAGCAAGTGATGCACGATCCAATTGCTCCCCACCCGCTGACCGATGCCCAGCCAGTCCCCAAGCAACGGCCCCCCTGGCCAGCTTCCCCCAGTTTATGTACTGAGCATGACGTCACACGGTATGGAATGTTTCTTTGGCCAGTTTGGCTGTGCCCCCTCCCAGCTTCTTGTGCACCTCCAGCCTCCTCAGTTGGTAGAGCATGGAAAACTAAAAAGTCCTTGGCTAGTGTAAGCATTACCTAGCAACAACTAAAACATCGGTGAGTTATCAACTTTGTTCTCATCCTAAATCCAAAGCACAGCACTGTACCAGCTACTAGGAAGGAAATTAACTCTATCCCTGCCAGAACCAGGACAACCATGTATGATATAGATAATATATATTTCCCATTGCATAGTATTCTTATCTTTAGAACTTTGCTATTAATATTTTTGATCACTGAAAAGGGGAGCATAATAGCTTGAATCTATAGTTATAGGCAGCTAAGTTATGGATAGCTCACAGTTTCTTAGGATGAGAAATCACCTGTTAAGAGTTAGTATGGGTCAGACAGATAAAATTTTATAATTATTTTTCAATGACTTATCTCACACAGTAAGTCTTTGGGTTGCAGAAATAGATGTCATGATCTGTCAAAAACTGTGACCTGTAAATCTTTTCCTACTTCATACACTATCCTTTGTTTTCTAAGCATCATGAAGATGTACTTATTTTCTTTATGTTGTGGAAAACCTTATTCAATATGATCCAACTTTTTTGTTTTTAAATTAAGTTATATTTTCAAAATTATCATAATCTTTTATCAATGCTATTCTTGGTGCTGGGAATCAAAGGGAAGGTTTTACCTTTGGGTGAAAAATTGAAACAAGGATTAAAAATAATTTTTTTTTTTCTTCATTTACTTCTAGCTTGTAATTTTGATACACACTAAACTGAATGTATATCTACAAGACAGCGATAAGATCCATCATATGTTTAGAAATACAAAATCAGTTTACTTCAGAATAGTTTTTCATTGCTGGTGAATCTCTTTTGATCTTATTTTTGAGTGTAACGTTTTGAATGAAGAATATGCCAGAAGGTTTATTATTCTTTAACTGCATAGTGCTTAAACAGTCATTTTCCTGTTTAAATACCAAACAGTCAGATGTTTATAATTAAATTACCAGGGATATTATGTACTAGTATAACAGCCATTATATGCTCATTGGGTTATATGTGCATGTCCTAATACTTTTTTAGTTCTAAATATGTAATTTAAAAAACTAGCTGGTGTTGTCTTGAACCTGGGTCATTTTCACTTGTCAACAAATTAGATTAAAAGCATAGAGTATTTAATTTATGGAGCTGTGAACAGAAAAATAAAGGCTTGATAGAATAATGAGTGAACATAGAGGTTTCACATTTCGGAAAGTGGAAACGGAATATTGACTCCACATAGCCTTCCTGTGTTTTCAATGTGATAAACCTGGCTAGTTGTCTATATATGGGAGTTGAAAACTCCAGTGATCTAAACTGAAGCTCTCCCACTGACTCTTTCTGATGATTTAGCAAATAAGTAACGGTTTCCCAATTTTACAAGATGTAAAAGCAGTGGTACTGATGAGATTAATTTATAAAATAAAAGCACATACTGTCAAACTTGCTAATTTTTTTTTTTGTGACCTAAGAGAAATACGTGCTTAAAGATGCCCTTCCTCTTTCTATTACCTCAATAATGTCTGAAGTTCAAATAGCTTTTGCACCTTGAATCTTTCAAGTATTATTGTCAATTCTTGTTAATACAGAGGACTTCTAATTAATTAACTTTAATATAATTTTACTTAGAAATAAAGCAAAGGTTGATTGAGAAGGCAGTGGCTTATTAGAACTTGGTTCCACCCCTATCACAGCATGAATGAATGAACCACTGATTCAACCTGCCTGGTGCCTTGGAGGTATGGTCTGCCTTTGAAGTCCACTTGAGGGCAAACTTGTTCCTTGTGCTACTGCACACGCTGCAAAAAAAATGTATTATAAATTTGATTTAGTTCATATTGGAAGTGATACATCATCTTCTGAAATGAATTAATCTCTCACTAAAAAGACCAATCACCTTCAGCTGCGGATACAGTGCATCCTCTATTAAATCGGATGCATTATTCACTGCATCAAATATATCACTTGTTAATTAAGACTCTACGTTTGTATTAAAGCCTTGAATCAAATACATCATCCATTAAATCTTATCAATATTGAATAAAATAAATTGCATGTTAAGTGGAAGCATCACCCAATTATAACGTGAAGCCTAATAATGCTATAAACTTTTGCAGTGCTTTCCATTACTCAGGAATATCCTGACTTCTGTTTAGTATTTTGACAGCTTGAGATCTCAGAGAAAATCTCAGCATGCGAGTAACAAGTCTTGACGTCTTTTTCCTTAAGGGTAATATAAATCATTCTTAGATTGTTTGAATGGTCCCATAAAGCTGTGAGGGGTGCTGTTCCTCTCAGGAGAGGATCAATAAAGCTAGGTCAGAATAAGAAAAATTACGACCCTCACAAGCATTACTGAAGTATTCTGTAAGATGCTTCATCAATGACATGAAATCAGTTAGTGACAACTGCTATTTATAGCAACCATACTGAATGGAGGTCCTGGGAGGGGCTTTCTAAGGGCAAATATACACGGCCAGTAAAGATGTGTTCATAAACACTTGTTAGCTTTAACTGCACAATGTAGGTACTACCAGAAATAAAACACAGCTCCGTTCAGGCTAATATGGTGTGGCTAAATGGTCCATGGTAATGTGACTATACTTCTGGTTTGTGAACTTGATCACTTAGAATGAGTATCTCCATTTCTCTGCAGCTAGTGCTGATTGTCATCTTGAAGATTTAGCCTAAATCTCTCAGGTGAAAGAAGAGCTGAGTATATCTAGGCACAGAAGTAAAATAATGCTTAACAACGCCCACAGACACTTTCTAAACACAATTCTTTAAAGTTTTGCCTGACTTTAAAGTTACCTTCACATCAATATTTTTTACCCTCTTTCTGGGCTCAGACTGGGGCAAGTTTACAGGCTATTTAGATTAATCAGTTATATTGGTTATATCTGGTATGAAACTGTGTTTCTTCTCCTGTATGTCTGCTGAAATTTTAAGTTAAATTTTTGTTTCTTTGTTTTCTACCTTCACGCCCCCCATGCTTTTTGCAAAGGGAAAAGAGAATATTGTCAGAAATGCAGTTTAATTCTTTGCTCTCTTTCTAAGCCTGAACTACCCATACCGACTTAAACTCATCTATTTTTTTCCTGCGTATGTATTTTTATGGTTTCCCTCTCTCTTTCTTCCTTTTGTTAAGCATCTTACACAGTTTCTACTGTCTTACACCAAAACTGATACTGTTTAGGTCAGTGGATCCCTCCCCTTCTAAAACATCTCCAACTCTGTTCTTTTTGCTCATTCTCCATTTTTTGCCTCTTGTCTTAACATTTCTTTTTCCATGAGCTTCATTTACTCTATTTCACTTATACTAGCACTACCAAATGCAAACATTAAGGAGCCATGAGCCATTCCAACTATAAGATTATTTTAAGATAAATGAAATGTTAAAACCAATGTATCTGGGATTGTTTAATATGTTAACGTTAAGAGGTTTCTTCTGGTTTAGTTATTCATATTTATTTTTACTCAGAATCAAGAAATGTGCAAAGGGAAAGGCTTGGTAAGAGGAGACTGAGTTTAAAGAAGAGCATCAGATATCAGAAGTATGGCAGCAAAAATAGTAAGTTGTCAAATCTAGTCCCTAGTACCTTATCTTTAAGGCCTAGTCCTGGTCCCTTATCTTTACTGACACTTTCTATAAAGGGAATCACATTTCTTGTGTCCAGTTTATGGATTGTGGTAGACCTTCACAGTTTATCACTATTATGTGGAAAATGCCCAGATCCTCTTACACAGATTTTCCATGTAGATACTCTTACAGCTTCCCCTGACCCACCATACATTGGTGATCTGATTCTTATACAGAACTCACTGTTCCTTGTCAGTGTGGCAATTTTTCAGTCAAATTTCTTTGATGCAGCAGCATTTAGTATGTTGAAATATTTGTCGATAGCAAAGAAAAAAATAATCTAAGTGACTGAATGAAGTTGGAAAACTGAAAAAACTAAACACAAATTCTGAAACGTTTATAGACACATCTTTATCTAAAGAAAGACATTTTTAGAGAGTTGTACTTAACCTGTACAAACCTGTTCCATTCAGAAACCAAATCAACTGGAGTTACACAGTCTTAACACAATCCATTCAAGTCAATCAAAGGTTTTCGGAAAGTAGTTTTGGTAAAGACAAAACTACTGTGGAGATTTTTACCTATATTTCAAATATAGGTAAAAAGCTATGAGGAACTACTGCCTCATCATATCCTTACCATTTCACTAGCATGCTACAGGTTGGAGCATGTAGCCATCCAACCTCCAAACATACCTGCAGCTGGAGATACCTACTATTTTCAAGACTGATTCTGTTCATCTCCAGAGCAAGATCCACTAAACTTAATTACAATAAGAAAACTATTTCTGTTACACAAATAATATTCTCATGTAACCTAATTTAAAATAATTGCCTACATTGCTTTTGTTCAAAAGGAAAAACAAAAACTAAAAGAAGTGCTGACTTACTGAAAATGCCTGTAATTATATTATTATGTTGTATTTTGCTTAGAGCTTTTCTGGTACTCTGGGTTACATCTTAAATGAGAAATCTGAGGAAAATGTGGTTTATTCACTGGTACTAGAGAAAGACCTGTATAAAACCTAATTTACAACTCACAGTTCTAGGTTGAGTAGATATTAATTCACAGAAAAATCACCAAGGGTTCTTACTTTTACGTAAATAAAGCTCTGTAGACAACTTTTATTTCAAAGGAGAGAAAATAAAATAATTTAGTGTTGAACCAAATGGTCATTCTGTCTTAAAACAGCAATAAAAAAAATATTTTCACCATGATACCTCAGTGACACTGAAGGACCTGAAATTAAAAGAAAAGGAGTTCTGACATAAAAGAATTATCACTTCTACTCTGAATCATGGAAAAATAGAAGTGGATAAAGTTATTAGATTATCTGAGACAGCAAATACAAAATGAATGGGCTGTCATGACTAATCTCTTACTGAGGCCATTCCATTCTGTCAGAAGTAATACAATAATATTAACCAAACCTGTTTGCTTGATATCCATCAAGTCTTCATTCAAATTTCTTCTTAAGAAAACAAACCAACACACTGAATTGCATAATATCCCTTTATTCAACATCTCTCAATGCAAAACGTTCATGTTAGTAAAGCTATTTGAAGGTCTAGTTCTGGGGAGCAGTTTTCAGAAACTTTCTGTAATTTATATTTTGATAATAACAATAATGATAGCAAGAAGATCCTTATATTATCAAAGATGTATGGTAAACATTGAAACAGACTTTGCAAAGTAGTATTGTAACTTAATACATCAATCATAAAATAGTCTTTCTAATGGTCAGATACTTTGAAATGAGTGATATTGCACAGAAAAAACGTGTGGAAGCCAAGGAAGAAGTGAAGATTTGATGGATACTGTGTGAAGAGATCAATATATTCAGGTTAAATCCTTTCTAAAAGCATTCTTATAACTTCCCACAAAAAGTCAGCTGAGGTGAAAGATCCGTCCCCGAAGTTATTTCTTCAAGGTTTTTTCACTGTCTGCTCCCTGACAGTCTCCTGGAAACCCTTTTCAAAAGCTTCCATCTAAACTTTTCTATTAGTATTGCTTCATCTGCCTTTCATCCATATTTCCCCAAAACCTATTACAGTAAGATTTTTTCATAATTTTTTTTAATAAACTTTGGCAAATTATTGTTCAGGTAATTAGTATACTTATTAAATAGAGATCTTAATACGTGGACTGGAAACCAAATGGCTATTAATGCCTTTTTAATAATGTCATCCTTATTTTGCTCTGTAATTTACTTTGTGTGTCCATTCTCATCCTCATTTCCAGGAAGTAAACTGAACAAGACCTTGCCAATCCCTTGATCAACCAAATACTACTTTGATGAAGGGGATGAGAACAGTTGTCTGTTCTGTGTGGTTACCTGATGAATATTATATAGATTTATTGAATTAATAATTTTTAGTTGTTTTATATATGGTGGTTCAAATAAAATATCTTCAGTAATACCAGTCTCGTCAATAAGCATGAATGCCAGCTGATTGATAAATAAAAAAATAGTTTCCAGAACTAGATATGTTTTGGTTGCTGTTGCATTTATAGCTAAATGGTCTAAAATGATCTAAAATTATCTAAGGCTCAATTAATTCCAATTTAATCTGAACGCAAAGTCTGAGTTTAAAATGGAGACAGGACAAACTCAAGATGGAAGTCTATTCTTGCTGCAACTGCAAAGTTTCTATTGATAAGATCCAGGTCTAAAAGCATGATCTGAATTTTTAGTTTTGTCCAAAGTCCACTGAAGTTTTGAGATTGCTTCCTTTAGGATCAACTTCGTATGTCTACAGTCTTTCCAGTCACAGCATCAAGTCTTAATACAGAGAATACCTTGTCTTCTGGAATAAAAGCAAATAGATCAGGCAAACATGATAACAGACTAGAAACTAAGTGAGCTGAGGCTGAAAGGGGTGGAAATCAGGGGAGCTATAAAAAGACAAAATATATTTAAGACAATGCTCTTGTGTGTTAAGTTTTTTCGAGATATAGAATCATAGAATCATAGAATCATAGAATCATAGAATAGTTTGGGTTGGAAGGGACCTCTAAAGGTCATCTAGTCCAACCCCCTGCCGTGGGCATTAGGTATAGGTATTAATTTTTTTTTATTTTCTTGCATTATGAGAGCTTATTTGTCAGACCTTTGAGATGGAAAGATATCTTTAGAATAGGACAGAAATGCCAAGAATTATGGATATTACATTAACGTAAAAAGAGAATTACCAAACAGGAAAGGCTGCAAGCAGTATAAGAGAAAACAAGCAGAAGCTGACAGGATTGCAGTGCCAGGCAACTGTCCTGCATGTACATGGCTGCATTGCATAATGCAAAAGATCACTTTGTGCCAGCTGGCTCTAGTGGAGATAGGGTGGTTAAATTCTCCTACTTAGTTTGGTAGGTTCACACCTGAAATAGATGTGCATTCAAACCAACATACAGGATTCTGTCAAGCTCTTATATGAATATGGATGATGTTATATTATAATATTCTGTCAAGTCTGAATTTGCTGCAGAAGTCACAGGGAATCCTGTAACAGAGACGTACTCTCTTTTCACAGGTTTTCAGCTTTAATTAATACTGGAGTCTATAAAGGAAACTATTTTCAGCTATCTTGGGATTTATGGCATGGCTGACCAATATAAAAGTTTCTTCTTTTATTTAAGAATCTCTTTGCGTTTTTCTTCCATTTCTTTTCCCTGATGCACTATGGTGTGAACTGTGCCAAAAAGTCATGGAGTTTTCTTACTCCAATTCTTTTACACCTCTGCATTCCAGCTGCATAACATACAAACAAACCAAGGTATAAAGAGTTGTGTAACTTTAGAATATTTGTCACTAGCACAACACCAGTGCAAAAACCAATCTGTTACTAAAAAAAATATATGTATATGCACATTTACAGTATCATTTACACAAAGTCAAACTTGCCATCTAGCCAACTATCTTCATCTAGGTACAGGAAGTTTGCATTTGAACATGGCCAACATTATTTATATTAGTATGATTTCATTATTTTAAAGGAAATTCACTATACTATTTGAACCTTTTTTGAAAGCTGGTTCCTTTGTGCTTCTGTGCAAAATATGAATAATGAACTTTTACTGACTAGGCGCAGCTTCTCCAGGAAACTGGTTTAATAAAACTGACCACAGGAATAATAGCCAGTCATTGTATTGTCATGTCCCTAATTTTTAATTTTATGGGAAACTATATAGGAGTTTGTAGTCAACTCACGAGAGATATTCTCACTTAAATTTTTGGAAGTGCTAGTAACAGAGGCTTTTTTCCTGTACATAGTACAGGAAACTCTTGGCAATACCTAGCTCAATTTTTAAAAGCAAAGTTTGTTTCTGAAAGTTGACAGACAGTTCTGGAGACAGAAATCCTCTACTGATTTACTAGACAGGTACAGAATGACCAACAGGCATTTCTTCAGCTTTCTCTTCAGTATGCTTCAAATCTAAACAGGTGGTTTTCTTTTTTTTTCAATTTCTGTGTACATTCTGACACTTTTGTTTCTTGAATGATCCTGAAAGGTATTAATTAGCTCAGAGTGCCTCATAAGAAATAAACTGCAACCAGCAAAACTGTTTTCTATGGGAAACTGAACCTCACTTGGGTAATAATGCCTTTTAGTCCCTCACTACTGGATTTACGTAACTTTGTAAGGTGTTGAGATAGTACAAATAAATGTGAGCCAGTACTAGAAAAAAAAAAAGAACAATTATCAAGTTGCAGTTGATACTGTAACTAAGTACTGGTAACTGTATTCTGTGACTGACTAGAGAAATAAGTAAATCAAAACCACAGCCAAAAAGAATATCTTTGCTTTGAAGTAACATCTACAAGAAAAGGCATTCCTCAGAGAAAATGGGAAAGATATTTTTAAACTTAACATTGGCAAAAAACATAGTACATAGTCAAATTAATACTAAGTTTGCCCTATGAGAAAAGACTTCAATCCTAATGTCAATAATTCCATTAAAAACACTGCATACGAAACAGAAGACCTACATGAAATCTGGACATCATATAAATACATATAAGGAAGTCCTCTGATTTAGATGCTAAAGAAAGAAGACAGTGCAGTAGGTCTTCAGTTTGTAGTAAGAACACACCTTGGGTTTGTGTTTGCCTGTCTGTTCTGGTTCAGTAATTATATACACTCAAGTAGCTAGCAAAATGAAGTATGCCACTTTGAAAAGCGATTTGGTACTGGGTGGAAGAAGTAGAAATGTGATCAACCTTGATAAAACAACCCAGCATCTCCTGCACAGGGATATATCCTGGGAGTAACCTTGAACAAGTATTCCTTGCAGCATGAGGTGAGTAAATATGATCAGGATAAAATACTATTTCTACTACCACCCTGATGACCTAGTCACAAAGAAAAGAAAGAGAGATCAAAGAGTAGCGCAGAGTAATAGCTAGAAAAGAAATCAGACACAGATGACCCCCAGTTCCCACTTCCTCTATAGGCGGCAGCAAAGCCAAGGCAAAGTGGAGAGAAGCTATTTCATTATCTTGCCTATTGCGACAAACTGTCTGATTTGCCAGTAGTCTGATTCAAGTACACCAGTCTATGGAAATGTTGCCTGTTCTTTCAAAATAAAGAACAACAACCTGTTCTGTATGAGAGTACTCCAGAGACATCCCTTACCATGCTATTTGCATTTCAATAGCTAGGATCAAAAAAGAAGCTCTGGGACTAGATCTTTACTTATACAGCTCCAGGTAAAGCCCAAAGACCTGCAGGCTCACTGCATGACAAACACGTCTAAGATGCTCTCCAATAAATAGATGGAATGGTATAATGCCATTATGTAACCTTAATGCAATGGATCAATTCCTCCTTTTGTTAAAATTCTCACCATCATCATTACTCCAAGTAGTTTGTCTGAAGATAACAGTACTCTACAAATTGTTTTCTACACACTGAGTTACAAGCAAGACAATTAGAATAAAATAAAAAAGCTCTGAAAAAAACTAAACCATTTGGAGTTACTTTGTCTGTGTTGCTAGTGATTTTTAACTTTCTTGTTCTTGTGCCAGTGAATAAGATTTCCCAATAGTGTTTTCAACTGGCTCTTACAGTGCATTTGGCTTAGAACACTGTACAAGCCACATATTTACAGGAAACTGTCTCAAATTTGTATACCTGCACAATATACCATGCCTATGTTACTAGAAGATCTGTAATGAATAATTACAAAATAAATCTATAGGTAGACTGGATAGATGGATTAAGTGCATTAGTACCAGAGACAAATATTGTGCTGCAGCTACAGAGAACAGTTAATCAACTGATGGAAATATCTATATTGCATTTACCTGTTAGTCTGTCACCTTGAAAGGGGGCTGAATAGAGTTTTCAGTCAAAAACATTCCCTAATATTCAAATTCCTGCTAGTGATGCCTTTAAATATTTTAAGTGAGAGTATACTAGTAAAGGTGAGTGTTTTTGTTCACTCAGAGCTATGCTCCTCACAGACTGAAACTTTTAAGATTTTCAGCATTCTCACTTACAAAACTTGGCTAAACTTTACACTTTTATTTTGAGCAAGAGATAAGCTGTTTTTATGAAACTAGCAAATTACAACTTTTTTTTGAGTTTGTAATGTGTGAGGTGTTCTCCAGATACCTAAAAGGAGAGCTCTAGCAGAGATATATCATGTGTCTAGTAACGACGAGATGTATACAACTTACCTACAGTGTGGGCAGTCTGGATGATTTTTCTGGACTTCCACGCATATTTTTCAGATGCTATTTCAAAATCCCTGCTGAATTCTCAGAGACATTTAAAATTGAGATGCTTATCACAAGCACAGTCATCTGAGCTTTTATATATAATCATGCTGTAAGCATGAAGGCATCAAAATGCCTTAAGAGTAATGGACAGCAAAAGCCTTTTCATAAGCATAATCATGCTGTAAGCATGATTAGAAGCATGTTTGATGCTTGTAATACTTTAGAAGCAATGAAAGATGTTAACATGCATTTCAGTGGACATATAGATGTTTGCTGTAAATATTTCAAGTAATATGACATGATATTACATTTTAATTAAAGTTGCTAGGAGTTCTATAGCTTTGCCATGGTTTGTTACCCTATTTTAACATGATACAAGTTCTCTTGGCACCTGATTATGAATAGCCAGTGACTAGACTGACCTTAGAGAGCTGCAATTTAGATGATACTCTGTAACAAGAGATTTTAGACATGGGGCAGAAGGGATGAAACTGAGCAAAACTTTCTTGAAAGTGTCAGAAAGTTTAGTAAAAGACCAGGACTGGAATTGGTGTAGTTTTCCTGTATTTCTCGCCACAGGATATGCCATTTCTAGAAGGAATTAAATTATTCTACATTATACAACAAGGAGTCAAGTGATAGCATGGAAATGATATGGGATTAAAAGATCTTTGATTTTAAATTGTTACTGAACAGCTAGAGACCAAAAGATTTTGCTGTTTATTGTAGCCTCAACTCAGAGATGCCACAGTACCGCATGTCTCTGTAACAGAATTCCTATCACAGTGAAGCAGACTTGCCTTGCTGCTCTGGAGGTGGCCCCTTCTGACTCAGAGTTAAGGTAAAAATGCTAAACTGCATGGATGTATTTGAATTCCTATACACATAGGCCTGGATTCACAAAAGTATCTGTTACCTACTTGCAATGAATTTAGAATCTTAAAAGTCACAGTGATCTGTTTTACAAAAATAAGGAATATCAATCTTTAGATCTGTCAAGTCACTGTCTTTCACAACCATTATTTCATTTTTCTGAAAAGCAGATTTTCTCCCTTTTTCCCATGACTACAAATCTTGGTTCAGGACACAGACAGGAGCAAAAAGTAGCAGGAAAGTTTTTCTTTTGATCCAGCTACAATTGGAAGATACTCCTAACAATAGGATAGACTTTTGTTAGGAGATTTGCCATCTAATTTCAAGCCCAAAGAGATACAGATGTTTTGGAATAACCTTAATAGCTGCAGGCTCAGCTGAAAGTTTGAGGTAGACCCATTTCGAGATATGTACTACAGTTATGTTCACTATATTTCAAAGCAAATTACATAACTTTATCTGTTTATAATGCTGACCGCAGTTTAAGTATGCCCTTTTTCCTGGGTGTACATGTTTACTGTTGGCAGTGGCTAGTAAAATACTGGTGACATAAATTATCTGATTACAGAAAAAAAAGCAGTGATTCAGTAATATGTTTCCAAAGGTCAATGAAAATCTTCACTTTCAAAATCCCTTCAATCCTTATTGACACTATTTGGTGTATTATACTACCTGTTTAAACTGTCTATCTTTAGAAATATGTCTAGTGTACCGATAGCTCAGTGAAAATTTAATATACAACGTCTGGGAGCCCACCTCTAATCCCACATCCTCCTTGATATGCCTAACTCACGCAGATATGGTATAAACTAATTAAGATAAATTAAAATAACAACAGTATCAGCGGTACTGGTCTTAATAAACAGTTTGGATGCTGCTTTCTAATCTGCCAAGAGGAAACAAAAGGAAGCTTGGAGCACCTGGTATGAATCCACACAGTTTTTAAGATTTCATTATTTTGGTAGTTTTGTCTCATAGAGAAATTCTGCCTTCAGATACATACTTGTTGATGTTATACTTGTTGATGTCAATGGAATTGCACCTATTCCCTAAAGCTCCCCCTTCGGTTGTGTAAATGGTTATGAGGTCAGATTATTTCCCTTAATCCTTAAATTGGTCTCCCTGGTATATACAATCCATAGAGATTCTTCTAGAAGTTTCTTCTTTTAGTCAGTTTCAGGAATAACTTCCCCCCCCCCCATTTTCATTTAAAAATGTAGTCAGTTGAAAAAGAACTATATGGCGACCCTGATTTTTGAAGACCTTAACAGCTTGTTATCAGGCTGATATCATTTCTACATGCATCATACTATGAAGATGGGAATACTTAAGCTGCTGGTTAAGTTCTAGTTTCTATAATTTAAATATGAGGGAAGTCTTGTCAGAAAAGTCTCTTGACTAAGATTTACTTGCCCAACTGCTTCAAAAAAATTTATACTTGTTAATCTTCCAGGAGTACTATAAAGCTGATCTTATCTCTGACATTTGGAGAGGACATAGAAGGAAGGGATGAATAAGTTTTAATGAGATTTCCTTGTGGGACGCATTTATGATTCTGGTATTTATTAGTGGGCATTGAATATGAAAAGCAACCCATTATAAGACTGAGGTGATTGAATATATATCCTTTGCTCCACATGCTGTCATTCAAAGTAGTTGTCAGTTACATAGAGGTTGAGGGGTTCTTTTTGTTTGGTCATTTTTTTTTTCTTGTTGTTTGGATTTTTTCTTCCTGGAAGGAGGAAGGGAGAAGGTTAACAAGTCAGGAAATAAAGAAGTATCAAAGAGAGAAATTATTTTCAGCTTTTTTAGAATATATATGTGTGTAAGATACCATTGAATAGCTGTGATGTTCAGCATTTTTTTCCTCTGTTGTTTTTAATATTTACATTACTTTTTCAGTTATTTGAGTTTCTATTTATCAATTTTTTTCTTTTCTTAAAAAAATTCAAGTTGCAGGAGGGAAAGAAACGCATTATTTTGGAAAAGTAGTATTTCAGAACAGTCAAAAAAGGAAATACTTCGACAGCACTAGAACTATAGTGCTGTAAGAGGTGTTGACTGTTCCAAATTCTCCTTAGTCTTGTGTTTGCTGCCTAGCTTATGTCTAACTGACCTAGCTAGTTTTATTGTAGTAGGTATCAAATCAGTGAACTGACTGGTTTTACTCCAGTGTATCTCAGGTCCACTGTAAATACTGTGTGCAGGTACAGTGATCTGCACATTTTCAATTCCCTGTCCAAGTTTTGATTTATTTTCATTTTCTAAAGATGATGGCAACTTTTTAACGGCATGCCATCTCTCTCATGATTAACCTATATATTTCTAAACAATGAAGGCTCGTATAGATTAGTTTACAATTAGATTACACGTATAATTAGGGTATATGTAATCAAGTATATCCAAACAAAGTAATCCCTTACATTTTAAAAGTAACTAGAACCTAATCTTGTTAGGCGAAGAGACTGTAGAGGGCAGTATTATACCCTCACCAGAAAGGTCTTTCACTCCAGATGTTTGGCAATCTGATTATCAGGTCCCTTACACCAACAGAATAATGACTCTATTGAAGTCAAGGAAATTACATCAGTGTATAGGCCCAGTATTTCCAAATCACTGCATAAACTTGACAGATAGAAAATCAATAGCACACAATTCAATCATATCATTAAACTGCTTGTCAGAACGTATATATGAACAATTGATGAACCAAGTATTAAATGAAAGGGTTTGGCACTATATGACTAAGTGTATAATTGATAATTATTGATTGCCATATGAAAACATTAAAAAGCATTCAATACTCTGGAGAGAATGTTTCAAGAGGTGACATACAGCGTAAATGAAGGAGAGAGGAAGGCTCTCTATATTGTCAGAAGAATGTATTTAAAAGAAGTTGTCTGTAAGTAAGTCCTTTGCATATCTCCTTTTATTGTTTGTGTGTGGTTTTAGCTTATTTTTGTGCTATTTCCAGAAATGCAAAAAAAAACCCCAATCCTGCTAGTGCAAACAGATTTAGAAAAGTAAATAGAAAAAAAACATACACCGTTGTCTCATCAGGTTTGATTAATAAGTTCTCAATTTGATTGGGATAAACTAAACATAATATCAGTTCAAGGTTAAATGATGACTTCCATTTTGTTAAAAAACATAACAATTAGGATAACATTTTTGTAAGCACTTACTTTAATTACAAAATGAGTGATTTCACTAAAATAAAGAGCAAGAACCTCTGTCCATTAAAACAAGATTAGCCAATGACAAACGTACCACACATTGTGGATCACCAGGGGTCTGCAGGCTTTTCAATTGCTTTGAAAGACAGTTAATTCATTTGACTCACAAACCATCCATATCCATGAGAGGAAAAGGTGATTTGATCCACTAGCCTCTAAAAGTAGACATTACTAACTAGTTTCAAGGAACAGAAAACCCTGCTGTGAGCAGCTGGGAAGCACAGAAGGAGGTTTATGTTCCAAAAGAAGTTTATTCACTTCCTCTCTCTGCTGCATTGTGGGAGTGATTTCCACAAGGTAAGAGTTAACAATTATTTCTGACTTTTAATAAACTCATTTCTGGTAAGATATTTATCAAGTTGTTTGCTAGCCAAATGAAAGGAATGATATTTTTGCTCCCACACAAGGAGCGGTACTAGCCTGGGAAGCTGTTGCCCTACCTGATAAGTTCTGACCCCATCTTGTTCCCATTCTGTGTCGGTGTGAGTATAGGTGAGAGGCTGCAGTGAACTGCACCAGAGAAGTGAGGGGCTGAAGACAAAAAGGAAATAGTAGGGGGATACAAGGGAAGATTTTTTTTTACCAATGCCATTTCCTCACTCTGCATTTCCATGTGGCATGCGCACAGCTATGCTGATACAGTGGAAAAGGCGACATCTGAGTGGGAGGAAGGCTGTGGGCAGTAGCTGATTAACCAGCCATGCCACTGAGTGTGAAATCACATGCTTTTGGAGCCTAATGTTCTGCCTCTGTGCACAGACAGAATTTCACTGCTTTTCATAAGGCATGACTCCTAAAGGCCAAGACTATGTCTGAACTCAGACAGCACTAAATAATCTTTCCTTATGTTTCCGGCACGGGAGCCGAGAGAATTGGCTTAGTCTATGCCGGTCCAGATGACTCGATTTTCTCCAACAACCTACTGTGAGATTGGAGCCTCTCTTTTTTTTTCCCAAATCACTCTGTAGGCAGCATACTAACATGTGAAAGCTCTACATTGATGCCTTCAAAGCTAATCAGCTCCCATATTTCACAAAAATATTTTCCCATGTCAGTGTGGCACTGAATTCAAGGTTGTATAGCCACTCACCTTTTAAAAGGGCTCTGGAGCAGTATTGTGCTGCTGCAATGCCTGCTTCCAGAACTAGGGCAGCCTCTGTTACTTTAGAAATACCAGCACCTCACTCCCCTTGTGCAGTACAGACTGGAATTGAGCCCTTCTGTGGAGAGAGCTATGGGCTGTGTAGATGGATACAAGCAGATATGGGTGAGGGCTTGGCTACTGGAGGCAATTGCCTCATGAAGACACCAATGACATTTGATTTCCAGGACAAATGCTGTGCCAGGAGTCTAATAAAATTAAACTTCAATAATGAATGAATAAGGCTAATAATAAAGTTAGTGAGTATGCTTATGTAATTCCTCAGGTATTAATATTTCTTCAGTTTTCAAAACACACCAAAGATAAAAATTATCTTTCCAGGTAAATGTAATGTTTTTAAATCTGTAGAGTCAAAATTTTATTACAAGAAAAGATTATTTTCCTGTAGCCATAAACTGAAAAATCAGTACTTATAGTTAACAAAATGTTTTCATTTGTGTTTCAATTGATTCTGACATTTTCATGAGAATCATGACTAACAAATTGTTTCTTCTTTAGACATACTTTGTAATAGTGAACAAAAGTAATTATTATGTTTTGCCCACCCATTGTAATGCTTAAGTACCTATGCAGTAAGAAAGAAACAAATGTATTTATAAACTTCATTTCGTACCTCAGCGGCATTTACTGACTACTGTAATTCAAAGTTCTTTGTAGAGAATAAATTCACAAAATGAACTTTGTAAGATTGTACTATAAAAATATTTTCCTTATTTGAAGATAGAGACATAAACATCTGTTATATGTTCTCTGCACTACTTATTATTGTTGCAGAACATAAAAGCAATTCTGTACACGCCAGCTGATGGAAGTAGTTCTACTTTCGCCATTTACAACAAAAATGGAGATGACCAGACATGTTCCTTTTCCCCAGGATACTGAAATGTGGCTTTCATCATTGCTGCTGGGCCATTCCTTATCCTAGCTGCAAATTCAGTCAACTGTTGAAAGTGTGCCCTCCAACCATTTAAGATGCAGTCCCAACTGCAACTTTACTATGCTTATGGAAGGAAATCCGGAGAACATTTAAAATGAAAAATTCTTGCCAACTTCCTGAGCATATCTAATTTTAAATTTTAGGCATGAAATAAGAATTAAAGGATGTCATAGTACAAGTCACAGTACAACACTAAAATAAGCTAGGAGAGGATGCTCCATTTGCTAAACAATGTGTTTCTCATTGATAAACTTTGAGAAAGTCAGTTCCACTTTGGCACACACAAGAAGAATACACATAAAACTTTTAAATTACAATACAAGTGTAATGTAAAA